>NC_051157.2:121843361-121917569 GCF_013339745.2 Dermacentor silvarum | reverse complement strand
CTCGTTCGTAGTCTGACAGTGAGTCGAATCGTCTACGGCCTCCCCTACCATCACCTAAATCAGCAAGAACACGACCTAATTGACGCCATGATGCGTCGGGCCTATCGTGTGGCCTTAAAGCTCCCTCCTGGCGCCCCAACGAGCTAACTCCTTGCCATGGGGGTACATAACACCTTCACGGAGCTATGCGAAGCACAAATGGCCACTCAGCTCCAGCGCTTAACGCTCACACCTACTGGCCGCGCCCTCCTGCAGCTCCTCGGACACACTGGTTCCCTCCAGGAGGAAGCCCGACTCCATCTAGTCCCAGATCAAGTCCGCTCAACACTCACCGTTGCGCCTATCCCCCGCAACATGGACCCCCTACTGCACCAGGGTCGACGGGAAGCACGAGTTGAGGCCTTAGCCCTCACGTACGGTGAGAACAACACCACTTGCTACACCGACGCAGCACTGTATAACACCACCCGCACTGGAACAGTAGCGGTCGTCCTCGACCACCACCACAGGGAGCTAGCCAGTGCCTCCCTCCACTGCCAGAACATCACGGAGGCTGAAGAAGTTGCCATCGCACTTGCCATCGCTCACGGCAACAAGCTAGGACGGTCGTTTCACGTTCTCACGGACTGCCAGGCCGCCTGCTGCAATTACCTGAAAGGACGCGTTTCTCAACCTGCGCTCAATATCCTCCTAAGGGCACATGACGCTGGCGAACAGCTGCGCATTCGAACACCTACGATCACGCATAAGATCGTATGGACACCAGGCCACGCGGGGCTGGAGGGAAAGCATGTGGCGGACACGGCCGCTCGAGTGTATACAAGCCGAGCACCCGATCACCCTGCCCGTGAGGAACCCGTTCCAGTACCGTGTGACTATTCGTCCATTATAAATTATTATAAGGGTACCGGAAGAAAAACTCTCCCCCCCCCCCCCCCATCGCTCACTCACCAAAGAGGAGGCTACCAGCTGGACACTTCTCCAGGCAGGTACCTACCCCAACCTCCACCTTCTCAGCAAAATCCACCCTTCACGCTGCCCGTGGTGTTCCGAGAAAGCCACTCTATTCCACATTACATGGGCGTGTCGTGCAATTACTGCTTTACCCCCCATCCAACACCCGAGCGCGGAGCGGTGGGAGTCGCTGTTGGCCAGCGAGGCCTTGGACGATCAGCTTAGCCTGATTGACAGGGTACGCAGGGCGGCGACTGTGAGCGGAGCCCTGGACTGAGGGCCCCCTACCGCGAGACCAAGAGCCTCCGATCTTCGAAGACTCACCGCGAATCTTACCATCGCTCAATAAAAGTTTCCATCCATCCATCCATCGCCTACCGGTGTTGTCTCCTCCTCCTTCAGCGCCTCGCCCGCCGCTGTCTCTCCTCCGCCTTTGCCTCGGCAGCCGGTGGCTCACTTCTTCGGTGCACAACGGCAGGATACAAATCCTTGGTGCACTTCTCATACCCGCCCCATATGTACGCCTGCGGAGCCCCGGGACATGTAGCGTGCTTCTGCCACTGGCGTTTCCCGGCCTTCATGGGCACCGCGCGAGCCCCCAGCTACGGATTCCGATCATTTCGTATTGCCACCTGTAGGTAGTGGGTAGAGGGCAAGAGTGGGTCGAGCCCAAGAGAAAAAAAAAACACCGGGTATCCACGGGGTGAATGATGAAGAGTGGGCGAAGCTCCGGAGGGAATCATCGGTAAACCGTGAATCTTCCGTGTAATTCGCCCAGTCTCGCCGCACTAAATCGAACGATTGACTTCCATCAATTACACGCGCCATATGTGACGTCATTCCCATTGTATAACAGCGCCCTTCATTATAATTGCACCATCTCCCGCTTAAGAGGACGCTTGCACAAACGCTTTAGAAACGTGCAGTACTCTCTAGTAAGGGGGAGAGGCCACAGCGTCTTTTACGCAGCCGTTTACACATGCCGGAACGTGCACCGCGTTTGCCGACGCCATCACATGACTGCTGAGAGAGTATAACCCCCGTATTCATAAACGCTCCTCGACTTGAACTTGACTTGCCACCGCCTTGGGCAGCGCGTTCGAAACGCGTTGAAGGCGGTGGCAAGTCAAGTTCAAGTCGAGGAGCGTTTATGAATAGGGGGGTAAGGGGGAGAGGCCACAGCGTCTTACACCAGCTTCTTACACGGGCCGTAACGCGCTAGCACAAACGCGTTAGAAACGCGCAGTCTTTCGTTAATGTTGGGTATTTATTGTCATCGTGGTGCGTGTGTCCATGTGCGCTTCGTGGCGTGGTGGTTAGCGCCGCGCGTTCGGAAGCGAGGGGTCCCTGTTTCGATTCCGCGCTACGGACACAACTTTCGGATTTTTTTCATAAAAGTAGACGTGGCTACCTACTACTACGACGACGACGACTACTACTACTACTACATACTACAGAGGAGAGACAGACCCACACCCTAAGGAGCTTCGCCCCTAAAAAGAAGACCGCGCGCTCCTTCCCTGCTCGAGCCAGCCCGGACTTCCAAGAGCCAGCTGCTCTACGGGTTAATAAACCTTTAAGGCTTCTTCTCGAGGCTCGTGACAAAGTGGTGGAGGTGCGGGGTAAGCGTCCTCGCGGATGTTGCAGGCCCCTCCAAGGATCCGCGCTACGAATCCAGTGCCTGTCGACACTCCCGTGCATCGGGCCAGCCGCAGGATCAGGGGACTGTCCCCAGAAGTTGTCGACGCTACAGTTCCCACCACATCAACAGGTATGACCAGCGCTTCCCTTCAAACCACCCCAACCGGTACGGGAAGCACGATGTCAAACCGGTACACACTTGAGAGCCCACGGATCCCGAAGACGTTCCATGGCACAGTGTTCGAAGAGGTCGAAGACTGGATTGTCGACTTCGAGCGCGTGGCCTCCATGAACGAATGGAACGACACGGAAAAACTCAGACACGTCTACTTCTACGTGGAGGATGGCGCGCGTACGTGATTTCAGAACCGCGAGGAGCAACTGACGTCGTGGCGCGAGTTTTGTCATCAGCTTTTGGAAACCTACACCAGTGCTGATCGCCACGAACGAGTGGAACGAGCGATTCAGGCCCGGGTCGAGTTGCCAAACGAAACTGTGACCACGTACGTCGAAGACATGACGCGCGTTATCCGACGAGCGGATCCAAGAATGACGGAGGAGAAGAAGTTACGTCATCTGATGCGCGGGGTCAAGGAGCAACTCTGCGCTGGCCTTGAGCGGCTCCGCCAGCGGTACTACTGGCGAGGCATGTAATCGTATGTGCGCAAATATATTGTGTCATGTACAGCTTGTCAGCGACGAAAGACAACTCATCATACGACAGGCCCACTGCAACCTTTACCGTGTCCTGCACATTCTTTTGACCGAGTTGGGATCGACCTTTATGGGCCCCTTAGATGCACTTCTAAAGAAAGTCGTTGGATAATTGTTGCAGTAGACCATCTAACGATATACACCGAAACTGCTGCACTTGCTTCGGCTGCTGCTCGCGATGTCGCAGCATTCATCTTACGACATTTCATCTTACGGCATGACGCACCGCGAGAGCTGCTCAGCGACCGAGGCCGTGTCTTCTTGTCGGACGTTATTAATGAGCTACTGGCAGCGTGCCGCACTATTCACCGCACCACTACGGCGTATCACCCACAGACTAATGGTCTAACTGAACGGTTCAACCGCACTCTTGGTGACATGCTCACAATGTACGTTGCGTCAGATCATTCCAATTGGGACGACATCCTCCCTTTTGTGACTTACGCGTACAATACCGCCACTCAGGCTACCACAGGCTTCTTACAATTTTTTCTTCTTTATGGACGTGAACCATCATCTACCCTTGACACCGTACTTCCGTATCACCCGGACGCCTCTGAATTCACCCGCTTTCAGAAGTTGTTCGACATGCTGAAGAGTGCCGTCAACTGGCTCGCTCATTCACGCCGGATACCCAAGGCATCCAAAAAAGCTCGACGCGACAGCGATCAGCCAACACAGTCCTTCGCCGTGAATTCTCACGTCTGGCTTCGGCTGCGATTCCAATCTCCAGGGCTTAGCCCAAAGCTTGCTCCAAGATATCAGGGTCCGTACCGGATTGTCGAATGTACATCGCCTGTGAACTTCGTGGTCGAACATGTGACACAAGCTTCGGACAAGCGCTGCCGTGGCCGCGAGACGGTTCACATCAGCGGCCTGAAGCCGTACCACGACCCCCTCGTCGTGTCATCCCCTTAGGTCACCAGGATGGCTCACCTTTGCAGCGGGGGCAATTGTAGTGGGGAATATGCATGTAGGCGCCGTGGGCACTGCCATCGCTTCGGCGCGAGACCCGAGCTCGAGCTGCTGATGTCAAAAGCTAGGGCTGTGCATAAAAAGCCACTTGCGATCCCTCGGACAAGCTTCAATAAATCCCCCTTTTAGTTTATCGAGGTCAATTACTAACAGGGGCCCTGATCATGAGAAAGAAATTTATAGAAGAATAAAAATGCATTGGAGTGCATATGGCAGGCATTGCCAAATCCTGACTGCGAGCTTACCACTGTCGATGAAAAGAAAAGTGTAGAATTGCATTCTACCGGTGCTAACCTATGGGGCAGAAACTTCGAGTTTAACAAAGAAGCTCGAGAACAAGTTAAGGAGCGCACAAAGAGCGATGGAATGAAATATGTTAGGCCTAACCTTAAGAGACAGGGAGAGAGTGGTGTGGATCAGAGAACAAACGGAGATAGCCGGTATTTTTATTGACATTAGGAGAAAAAAATGAAGCTGGGCACGCCATGTAATGCGTGGGATGGATAGCCGGTTGACCATTAGAGTTACAGAATGGATACCAAGAGAAGGGAAGCGCAGTCGCGGACGGCAGAAAACTAGGTGGGGTGATGAAGTTAGGGAATTTACAGGCGCAAGACAGGGGTAATTGAAGATCGCAGGGAGACCCTTCGTCCGGCAGTGGACATAAATATAGGCTCATGATGATGATATGACATTCTTATCTACGTTTTGGGTGTAGGGCTCAGCATGAAGTTGGGCTCACAAGGCAGGTAGAGAATAAAGAGACGATGTTCGGTTGGTAAGCTGAATCTTGATAGGCACTCAGCTTAAGACAGTCGCGACTACCTCTCCATTGGACCTCAAGAACGACTTTCGTGTTCGGAAATATATATATATATATATATATATATATATATATATATATATATAGCTAACAGTCGGATCACTTGTACTGACGCGATGAGCAGTATAGGATGTACACAAAAGAACTTCAGTAAAACTTCACGAGGAACGTCTTGTAAGGGACGCTTTCTAAGCTCATTCAAGTTGGTGGCATTCTTTACCAGTGGTGAGACCTCTGTTCTTGATCGAGTCTTTTACTGTGTTTCGCCGCAGCAAACAATACCGTCGCTGCGGTAGTGGTGTTGTTAATGCGAATCGGTAAGGCGAAGGTAAGCATGATTTGCATTGAATATAATTTCTGCATCTGGTTAAATATCTTTGTTGTATCTAAAGTTTCGTTGTATCAAAGGCTTCGAAGAACTCGTGTAATAATATACCCGACAGGTATAGCTCCTCGTTCTCGCAAGTGTGTTTCAATGACGTCAGTGGGCGTTGTTGCAGCACACTTACTGGTTCACAGAGGTCAACACAACCCGCGTCTATGCCACGAAAGCGCTGTTCTTCAATTTTCGAAATATACTTTATATCTTTGCCTAGTGTGTTGCGCACGTTTACCGTTGTTTCGGCGCCCCAAAATACTTGCAAATCGTTGCCATCTAGCTGCTTATTCCTACAATCATGCATTTTTTACGTCATCCGATTTACGGCCGTATATGGCGATCTGTCAAATCCCTGACCACAAACGAAACTCGCAATTTCTCGCAAAGCGCAAGTACCACGATCTGACGTTCGGCGTGACAGCTGTTTGAAGGCATTGTTCGTCGAAGTCGCCTATATATTGTGCATGTGCAACCGCGCAGCTTCCAGAGTCCGTTGCGAAGAGAATAAGAACGCGCACCACCACACTACGCCTGTCGTAGGTTCCAGCTCACCTAGATTGGGAAAATTCCAAAATGACACGGGACCTGTTTGCCACACCGCAGTATTTCGGTGGACTGGCTATGTTCGCTTTTCTTTTAGCTGTTGGTAAGTAGCATAAGTGCTCCTGTCCGACTGTTCATACGTCTTTTATGAACAAGCTTTTAATTTTCCTGGTCTGTGGATTATTTGCTTAAAATAGTGTCTTCTGTAGCATCTCTCAAAGACATACCTCAGCATCGTATAAGAACTTCAATTCGAAGAAAAATTGGGTGTCCTTGCAAAGATTTAGACATTTTTTTGCGCAATGCTAGCTAACTATACGAAGCTGATTTTATCGAGATTAGATTCATATGACCCGTGGTGGTGAGGTATATGGCGAGGCTTACTTCCGTATAAAAACAGGTACAACGCCCAGGTTGCCACTTGCAATAAATATCAAGAGAAAATTTTCAGATTAGCTAATCAATTGTCAACGGAGTTTATTTAGGCTCCTAGAACGCAAGCAGGTTTTGAAGTCTCTTGTGGAGGAAAGCAGATGGAAGGATCGCGAAGCGAATGGGACTATTTGATCTGAATTCATAACAGCTTTTCTTTCGGGGCTAAAACAGCAAGCAATCCGCCGAATTCACTAGAAGCGGAATTTCCTTCTTTTCATCGTTCTTTGTTAGTCTTGTAGTGATTTCGGTTTCTTTTTCTATTGCTCTATACAGGGCACTTTTCGCTCAGCACAATATCCTGGACGATGCCTTCGTGTTAAATGATGGCAGTGCCAGGGTTTGCGTCGCGCAAGCGGAGGCCTCTGGCGTGCGCAACGCTATCGATGATATTCAGCGGCTTCTCAGTCATACGAGTCGGGCTGAGTCACTTGCGTTTCATGAGATAGCGATAACGCGGCCCAGAGCGCGCGCTCATCATCACTGGTAGGTCTTTTATGTTGTCTCAAAGTAGAAAACAAGCGCGTGGGCGCCAATATACGCGATGACTCATTCCGTTTCCCGAGGACACGCATCCTAGCTAATTAAGCAGACGACAGGTTGCGCGCATGCAGACGACGGAAGCGAGAAACGATTTTGATGATATAATCGTACGCTTTGAGCTAGCTGCTTTATTTTTACTGGGGAGGAAAATTTTTGCTTTATCAAGAACGCTAGGTTCAATGCGCATACATTACAGTTTCTTAGGCGTAGCTTGAAATTTGCGTCACGTTACGAAAGCAAATCGGGGCCATCAGCGCCATCTTGTAAGCGTTGCGCCTACGTCACACCTCGAAGAAAATGGCGGAATGTCCAGAAGAGCGGCTCAATACGGCTTTATTTAGCCATCAACTTAACAGCGGTGGGCAAACTGCCCGGTTCTATGCTACAGGAAAAAAAGTGCGCGCCAGCTTGAATGCTGGCGCTTTTAAGCACAACCAACGAGTGATAACGCTTGCACCGCTACCACGGCACATGCCTAGCGGTGACGCCTTGTCGCTTAGGCGCGCGACATATAAAAATGCTTCATCACCACGCCTTTCGAGCGTCGCCTGTCTGAAAACAAGAAGACTCGCAGTACCGGCCGCCGGAAAGGAGAAGCCTTAATAGCGATATGAATGCATTAAACCACATGAAGTTGCAGTTATATTGGCAGTGTAACTTTCAGTAAACATTCGCTTACTAATTAAATTACTAACCGCGGTGTCACGCGTGCGTTGGCAAATATTAACAGATCTCACGCGATCACCACGAACGCTAGCGGCCACAACCCAGGCGTGATGAACAGCGGCAACAGGCGGCGAGCGACCGTGCTGTGCTGCCTCTCGCTTGAACGCGTCTTCCAAACTTGATTACGCGAGCTCCGACATGAGGCACGTGAGAACACAGTAAACGCGCAGCCACCAGCAATATCGGCTTGCCTAGCGCTCACACTCGCCGACGATTAGCTCCAAGGTACGCTGCATGGAGCTGCGCCTGGCCGCACCTTGTGCAGCCGCGGCCGCGCCATGCGCAGCGGCGGCACCCCAGAAGAGGAGACGGGCAAAAGCCAGATGTATTGAACGCCCATGTCCGCTATAAGTGTCATCGCTAGCTACACAGGACGCTACGGGTTATTTCTTTCTTCTTTCATTGTGGCACTTGGAGAAGAGAGTAATCAAGCTTTCAAGACGACAGCACCCACGTGCACATCCTGGTCACATGGCTCTTTCAACTATAAGGCACGATGAAATATTTTGCTGTAGGCTAAAGCGAAACTATTGTATAAACGACTTCCAAAAAGCTTCTACAGCATGAACCTACAGTTCAGGCACCAAAGAGAACCACTGTCGCACAGCCAACGAACGGAAAATTGCGTTGACCTCCCCAGGCTCCTTGCATAGGAGCACATGTTGATTGCAGTTGCGCGCCCTTCGCCCTCTTAGCTCTTCGTTAAAATTTGCTTATCCATATCGTAATACGCAGCATGAATGGACAAATACATGGAAGGAACTGGCACAGACACAGCACTGCTGTCAACTATTCGTCTTTATTTACACAGGTATACGATATCTAAACATATCGCACGAACCCAATAAAAAAAATCGTAGTTCTGCCCGAAAGGCGTACCATCAATTGCGAAGCTCCCGATACAGCTTTTTGTTGCTTAATACGAGCTACATAAACGTGTTTTTCTGAGCGAGAAAGAAGCTTGCGAATGGAACACGCACGGCCGGCGCCGCCACTGCCGGGTATGCACGGAGGCGAGTGCCATCTGGTTGTGCTGCAAGGAACCTACCGGAGTGCGCCTGGCTCCGTGCTCCACTGTGATTGGTTGGCCTATTCAGGGACAGAACCACCACGCAGCTCCCAAGATCCCTAAACCCGTCGTGGTTCGCAAATAAAAAGCTTCAAAACCATGATCTGATTATAAGGCACGCCGTAGTGGGGCATTTCGGATTAATGTCGACCCCCTAGGGTTTTTAACACGCACTCAACCAACGGTACACGAGTGTTTTTGCATTTCGTCCGCTGCGAAATGCCGCCGCCAAGGCCTGGATGTGATCCCGTGACGTCATGCTTAGCAGCGTAGCGCCTATATATGGGGGCTAAATGCCGAAATGCTTGTTTACTTACATTTAGGTGCACGTTGAAATACGCAAGGTGGTGAAAAGTAATCCGGAGCCCCCACTACGAGGTGCCTCATAATAAGATCGTATTTCTGGCACGGAAATTGTAGAGATGATGAGAGATTCTTCTTAATTAAGCCCTCCGGTAACGAGGTTCACAGTCGGAAGCGGTATCCCGCATGCACCAGAAGCTTGGCCCAGCCCCACACACTGGTTTGAAGTTCTTGATCACAGGACTTCTGTTGAGAATTATTAAGAGATGATTGTATTACTGAGCATTTTACAAGTCTTGAATGTACGTATGAGAATGGAAGCACTGGATTATTGCCCCTCGGCTCGTAGCTCCAACAAGCATGATGTGTTTAAAAGTACAAGGATAGGTCTGAAAAATGTGGGCAGCTTGCACTAGTGGGGCAAGGCTGGAGTAAATAGCGGAGCTGGCGATTGACCTAGCTTCTTCCAGGTTTTACTAGGCTTGGGTAAGTTTTGCTAGGAAATGCTAAGTGCTGCTAGTCCCGGTATTCCGAATCGGCTTCCCGCCGACGCGAAGATTCTAGTTTTACCGCGCGACGCGCTTCAAGATGAGCGGCTTCTTCGGGTGTCCGGATCTTCTTTGATCGTCCCATGTCAAGGCTACATATACTCGCCACAGAGTCAACGAGAGTTCTGCCACCGTCACAGCGGGTCCGAGCTTTATCTCCCCGGTGACGTCACGGCCAAGCTATGCCTCCACACTTGCCGGGGCGTGGCTGGTCGAAACCTGCCGAGCCGCCGTGAGAGGCGCCTGCTGAGGTCACGGACACCGCGCGCATTCGCCGCGAACGCGGGGAAACGGGGTAACGCGGACGGCGTTGGCAGCAGCTCTGTGCGTTGCCTTGTTGGTGCTGCTAGAATTTCTTTCTCTCTCGCTCTCATTTTCTATTTCTCTCTCCCGAGCATAGTGCGCGCCGCGCGCATGCTCTCCTTCCCTCTCCTTACCGTCCCATGTCAAGGCAACATGTGCATGGCACGGAGATGAGCCGAAGCGCACGCTGCTCCGCAAGGTGGTTGCTAGGCAACGCACGGTGACGTCATCGCCAGGAGCAGTCTTTGTTCGCACTACGCGGCACACCCAAGAGCTTAAACAGCTCCGATGTTAAAATTTGCATGAATTTCCGATGGTCATTTCATGCGTGAACACCAAAGGCGGCACCATATCACATAGTGTGGTTAACGGTTTTGAAACAACCGAGTAAAAATTGCCATATTCGTAATTGAAAACAATTAAAAACTCACCACCAACCCTGAAGGAAGGGAATAAATCTGTGCATGTAAAGCTCTCCGTATTGTTATCATGAATCTGAACGAAATAGTCTGCCAACATACTTCGCTTTCACTGACGTTTTTCGGATAAGAGCAAATTCGGGGATAAGGTTTGCAATACCTTTTTTGTGTTTTTTTAATTGAAAATGCTTCATTCTACCTATATCACTCGAGGTGTGAGGAGGTACGCTGCGCGAGGGTTGAAATGTCCCGAAGCAGAGAGTCTCGTGGTTGAAAGAGGCCAATCAGATTTATTGAGCGTAAACTCCGATTTCCGCCCACACCTAAACTTTTTCAGACATTCATTCTTATTCAGATATTCGGCAATGTAGTTAAGATGAATGCCATCACAATAGTAGCATACCTATAAAATGTTTCCTTCTGCGCAAAGACAGCATGTTTACAAATAGGGCAATGTCGAGGCATGAGTTCGCAGTAGTAGTTTATCTCTATGATGGGCGCTGCTACCGTTCCTACGTATCACCAGAAAGAAGGATTACTTTCGCAGTGTACACTAAAACGTTATCCGGGGTTTAAAGATGTCGGGAATATCTTGACGGGGCCCAGGACATGCTGTACATGATAGCGCAAGAACACTTGTATCCAATCGCCCAATGTAGATGCAATACTCATATGTTAACATTTTTTCAGCGATTGGGGTTCCTGGACTCGTCGCCGAGGGGTCAGCAACAGCCCAGCAAATCTCTGAAACACAGAAAAAAATATCGGAGAGAAGTGAAATTTATTACTCAAGCGGAGCCTCAGATGGTCCTCGTGAGTTTTGTTCAACCTGTAATATTTCACGCGGATTTAGGAAGGATGAATTAAAAAGTGTCACTTTATGTTAAATAACATATTTCTTCAGGTTCTTTCTTATCAGATTTTGGTGCTGATTTTGGTGCAAGTGGCATTCGCACTCTTTATTTACGAAATGTTTTGTCTACTTTCACTTACTTTTAGCTCGCATCACCTCAGCAGTCTCCTTTATTACAACTGCCATTTTGAACTTGTGCTTGCACAATATGGAAGAAGCCTGCGCCTTATATGTTTGTCACTGAAAGCTGGAGGCTGGAGTAAACAGCGGAGCTGCTGATCGACCTAGCGTCTTCCAGGTTTCACTAGGCTTGGCTACGTTTTCCTAGGAAATGCTAAGTGCTCCTAGGCACGGTATTCCGAATTGGCTCGCCGCCGACGCGCAGACTCTCGTTTGGCCGCGCGACGTGCTTCAAGATGAGCGGCTTCTTCTTCGGGTGTCCAGATCTTCTTTGGTCGTCCAATGTCAAGGCTACATATACTCGCCACAGAGTCAACGAGAGTTTTGCCACCGTCACAGCGGCTCCGAGCTTTATCTCCGCGGTGACGCCACGGCCAAGCTACGCCTCCACACTTGCCGGGGCGTGGCTGGACGAAACCTGCCGAAACGGCGCCATAGGCGCCTGCTGCAGTCATGCACAGCACGAGCATTCGCCGCGAACGCGGGGACACGGGGAAAAGCGGACGGCGTCGGCAGCAGCTCTGCGCGTTGCCTTGTTGGTGCTGCTACAATTTCTTTCTCTCTCGCTCTCATTTTCTATTTCTTTCTCCCGAGCATAGTGCGCGCCGTGCGCATGCTCTACTTCCCTCTCTTTACCGTCCCATGTCAAGGCAACATGTGCATGCCACGGAGAGGAGCCGAAGCGCATGCCGCTCCACGAGGTGGTTGTTAGGCAACGCGCGGTGACGTCATCGCCAGGAGCAGTCTTTGTTCGCACTACGCGGCGCACCCAAGAGCCTAATCAGCTCCGCTCTTAAAAATTGGAGCAGTTTCGCACTAGTGGCGCGAATACTGGGCCAATAGCGAAGCTGGCGGACCCACCTTGCTTCGTCGGGAAACTCTTCTCGTACGATCTGCACCGCAGTCTCTCGCTTTTCGCAGTGGCGCACGGAGCTAAGCGTAGACAAGTTCGTGTCAAACCGCAGTCTATCGCACACTCGGCAACTGTGTCCAAACTCACTGTTCAGAAACTCGCGGGCAAACCGTCCGTCGGCACCTCCCGTGGCTCTCCGCACTTCTCGCTGGAAATTATCCAGGACTCGCAGGCCCGGATCGTTTTGGCGACGCTTGTGGTTGCTCAAACTGGTTTGCACCCGATTGCGGGCACGAACCTCTGGACCTTCTGTCATGTTTGTTACAGAAACCGCTGTTTCCTTGCCTTCTCATGTCATATTTTCCCTCTGCCACCCTCTACCCCTGTATGTGAAATTCGAGAGTAGCAAGGCTGGTATTCCCTCGTTTCGCGACTGCCTCTGTTCTACCCATTCTCTGCCTCCCCTCCCACCTGCTCTCTACAGTTCTATCTACGTCCCCCCTGGCTTTGCACGTTAGTATAAAGGTAAGCGCTGCAGTTTCTGCAATGCTTTCGAAGGGGGTCATGGACAATTATAGAGGTACTGTTAAGAGGTTAATGTGGCGACACCCAGGGAGCTCCAGAGGAAATTGTGCACATGCCACGCCATGGAAAGGTCCAAACGTGTTTCTTGCGTGAAATTTCCTCTATGCCACGCTCCTGCCATATGTATGCGCTCTCTGAACCACGCCCGAAGCGGCGTGCTAGACAACAGCAGCAGCAGCAACACTACCAGCAGCGCCAGCTTCTCCAAAGTCGAAGAGGCAAAGAAAGCTTCGCTTTAAACAAAGAGGGCATTTGCCTGCCTCTAGCGGCGCGTAATTTGAGCGAGTTTCTTGTGTTTTCTACGTACCTGAGTTCAGTGTCTGTTCTGTCATATGATAAAGACAAACAAAATTCGAGTCCCTTGGTTCCTCCTGCTCTTCCGTCTATCAGGAGCACTCGAGCTTTTCTTGCTCAACATGGCCGCTGCTAGGCCTCATTGGTGTCATATTTTTAAGACGAATATTGTAGTGCACAAACAAATGGAAATAATTTTTACTATTCTGCTCATTCCCTCATCTTTATTCGGGTACCCCAGGCTACAGTATTGCTACACGAAAACGGCTGTGCGATATGAAGGGCTGCGTGGGAGAGAGCGATAAATATTTTTATTGCGCAATTATATATACACTCCAAGCGGCTTTCTGCCGTCGTCGTCGCCGTCACCGTGAGGTCCCGTATAAAGTCCAAGGACGATAAAATTGTCGCCGCGCGCTTTCGCGGAGAGTTAACGCACGGCGGAGAGCAAACGCGACTTCTTCCGTCGCGCGAGAGGCCGTGGGGGGATGGGAGGGGGGGGCGACAACTATGCTGCGGCACAACTGCGTATCTTGTTACCGGGCGAGAGGGGAACTGGGACTCAATCTCGCACGCGAAAGGAGGAAAACGGAAGACAGCGCGGCAGGAGGGGGTAGCGGCTTCCACTCTGCCAGCAACTGCGTACTTGTACTTTGCGCGGCGGCAGGTGGTCGCGCACACCGTATCTTGAAAGCGATCTGCACACGGCTCTCACCTTTGTATGCGCTGTGCTTTCGCCACTCAGTTTCCGTTTTAGCGACCGACCGCACGAATCTTTGCTCGTTGCTGCTTCCGAGTTTGCTCACGCCAGCGTTTTGACAGTGGTCGTGTGTGGTCGTCGTGTGGGATCTATTCATGTGTGTTTGTGCGCGCTGACACCATGCTTGTTAATTTACTTAGTAAGCGAATGTGTCCAAGTTTATACAGCCGATAAAACTACTATCCTTACACCGTATCGATATCTACTAATTTGCTATCGCAATTGATGCCTCGCTTTTCGGGCAAAACTGCGTCTTTTTTCTTAACGAAACTTAGTCCCAGTCGTCGCAACCGGAGTCCAGTTGTCCAAGGTCTTAGTGTTGAGTTTGCTTGTCTGGAGCCATGTGGTGTTCCAGTAACGCTATCGCACTAAGATGCACGCCTCTGATCCCAAAGTGAATGCTGAAGGCCCGCAACTGTTTCTCTAGCAGCCGGCGGCTTATGGCAGTTATGTCAAAGTGGAACAATAATTACCTGTAGGTAACAGGTCTTACCACCTATAAAAGAGAAAAAAAAAGACAGCCCGTTTAGGCAATTGGCTTGAGTCTCGCACTCATTCACTGCGACCGCAGCATACTTCCAGAAGAAAAATTGGCAACTTTATTTTGCATGCTCCCTTGTTCCTCAAGTAATCGTGCTCACCGGCTACCGGATAGTGTAGAAAAGGCTAGTGGTTACAGATTGCTTAGTCAAGGAAGACTGGAGGGGGGGGGGGGCGGTTGAAGAAAAGTGTACGAGTATTATTTAATGCATGGATGTCAAGGAAATGCAATGGTATAAACGTATTAAAATGTCGATTATAAGCACTGCCATATTACAGAAATAAAGTCTTGTATCGAGAAATTACCCGTGATTTCATCTTCTGTGTAATGTACGTAACTTTGTGTATAGTGTAGAAAAAAATGCTGTCGAACCCATCTAACAGTGGCTCGACAGTAATGAAAAAAATGTCGCAGTTTCACCCGAAAGGGTGAAACTGAAGCGTCCTGAAGCATCTCTTCGACTTGCGTATGTATCGCGTCCCGTTATTTGGGCGAAACTCGGTAAGGCTGTTGTTTTATTGGCGAGACATCGGTATACGTAATGATTCGGTGGTTCGTGATGGACGTCTGACGCACCTTAGAGGACGAGGCGAAACATTTTTGGAATTGAAGCAGCAATTCATGCAGCGCTATTCTTGGTTCCTCAGGTAGAGTCGAATTAATGTCTACTTTGCCAAGTGATGCAGTCGCGGCCCCCGGTGTCGATTGGAGAGCATTGTCCAGTGATGCAGACGTAAAACATTCAGCAATCTCCGTTATGGGGTAGGCGAGAGCAATGGCAGTGCGACGAAAAAGGTGACGGTACTCATTACTAAAATTTGTGACAAGCATGCGTAGAACGTCCGTTACGAAGCGTGACGAGGCTGCGAGCGGCACAGGGACCTAGTGTGAGCAAGAGGGACAAGTTGCCTTCAGCGACTGCCTCACCGTCACGTAACTTGTCGCACACGACATCAACGAGGACACTCGAACGCGGGGGTAACGCGACGTTGTCGGCATAAACGCGAAACGTGCTGAGATGGTTGTCGTCGCTTTTGTCTGCTGCTCTCTCTGTTGAGAAGGTCACGGTGCGCTCCCACTGGTCGATAATAGTGCCATATTCCCGTAGAAAGTCGATTCCCAGGATGATGTCTCGGGAACATTCGCGAAGTACAAGGCAACTGGAGAGAAACGTACGTCCACGAATGCTAACTCTGTGTGTGCACATGCCAAGTGGGGTGACTACATGTCCGCTGGCAGTACGAATTTGTGTTCCGTACCAAGGCGTAACTACTTTCTTCAGGTGTGTCGCTAGATTTCGGCTCACGATCGAGTAACCAGCCCCTACGTCCAATAACGCACTGACTTCATGGTGACCATCGAGCACCACAGGTATATCTAAAGACAGTCGGCTTCCGAATTCATTTGTTGTCGTCGAATCACTGCCGGTACCTGGTCGCGTCGCTGGGAGGCCTTGCTCGCGTCTATTATCAGCGGCCTCGCCCCCGAAGGTCGCTGTCTTTAGTTTTCCCGTCTAGGGCTTGGCGAACGCCCCTGTGATTTGGGGGAAATCGTCTCGGCGACGGTGACCGTGACTGCCGTCGCAAGGGCAGTTGCATGCGCTGGTGAGACAGGTATTCTTCAATGGCTCTTGGTCTTTCGCCGAATCTTGGCCTTGGAGAGTCAACCGCAAAACCCTGAAGTCCAAGGCGGTAATACGGGCATTCACGGTGTACATGTCCGGCTTCGCCACAGTGATAACACAGCGGTCGCCTGTCTGGTGTGCGCCAGACGTCCAATTTTCTTTGAAGCAGTTGGCGGTTCTCCAAGTGCTGGATCGGTAGCACTGACGGAAGTGTATCGTGAGGCGTGGGGTGCACGAAGCGCGGAGAAGCAGGAACGTACCGGCTCGCAGCTTGCTCGTATGATGCGCGCCGAAGCTCCGTCGGGACAGGTGGTGTGACCTCACTGGCAAGCGGGACTTGCAGAACATGCTGTACCTCGTTCCTGATGAGGCTGGATATGAAATCCCGCAGTAGGTTGAGATGGGAAGTGAATTCTTTGCAGCTCGTCGCGTACCACTGATCGGATGAGGGCGCAGAGGGAATCGATGTTGAACCTACCTCCGGCAGTTCCGATCTGATCCATCGATGACGCGACGCTGATTTGCCGGTCGTACACTGCTGACCGCTGCTGAAGCACTTTTAGGGGCGTAGCTCCTCTTAGTCTAACCTTGTGTCATGATATGGACGGAAGCGCGCGAAAAACAAAAAGACATTGCCGTGTTCGCCGTGCGGGGGCGATGACGAAGTGGTGTGATCGTGTGGCGCGTGGCGCGTGGTGCGTGCGAGTGTTCTGAGCTGCTCGGCGTTGAAGGCCAGCCGGTTCTCGCTGGACGCCCGGTCCAGAGAACCCAGATCGCCCACTACGCAGTCCTCGGACGCAAAGGACCTGTGTTCCTGCTGGGCAACCGGTTCAGGGAGCCAGGCGAACGGGACAGCTCGTTCTCGGATGCCAGTGACCTGCGTTCCTGCTGGGCAACCGGTCCAGGGAGCCAGGTGAGCGAGGCAACCGCGGTCCAGAGAGCCAGGCGAGCGGCGCAACCGTTCGAGAGAGCCATGCGAGCGAGGCAACTGGCCCAGGGAGCCTCAAGGGCCTGTGTTCCTGCTGGACAACCGGTCCAGGGAGCCAGGCGAGGTGGTCGCTTTCCCGGGCCACTGCCACGACCAGCCTGCTGCCGGAGGCGAGAGCAGTAGCGAGAGCTGTTGCACGGCTACCATGGCTGTGTCTGCTACCGTCGCTGCTACAGCTGCAGATCCCATGATACCGTGGGTAGGCCCATGGTGACGTCGTCCAGCCGTCAGCCGACCCTTCGGGACCGACATCGGCCTCTACGTGTCAACGGACTTCACGCAAAGGGAACGCACGGCGAGAGACTTTATACTATATGACAGGACACTCTATAGTAGCAGCTTCGGGACTGCATGCGTTAGCATAACGTAATTACATGTCCATCGTGATGTGTGTACGTCTTTGTGCTGTTAATATATATTCTGTGTTTGTGTGCACTCGAGTGGTCGATTGCGTTCCTTGGTGAGTGGTCCTGGGCCCAAACCTCATTACAGTCCATCACCAATCTAACATCACTACACCATCATTTCATCACACCTTGTCACGTCTTCGTTGTCTGGCGTATCTCCCGGCAGTAAACGGCAGTATCTCCCGTATAATGCAATAGATGGCGCTGTCTCATAGAAGTACATACAAACTGCAGTTCAGGGACGATATTCTAGATGGCGCTGTACACACTCTGTGTCGTCATCACCATTTCTCGTCTCATTTCCTAGATGGCGTTGGTCCAATAGAATTGTGTGCAATATGGCGCTTGTGTGAATCGGCACTAGATGGCGCTGGAAGTGCCGCTGCTCTCCGATTGGCTGCTGCGCGGGATGCGCGGGGAGCGAGCGCTTCTCTCATTTCTTGGATCGTCGCTGTACGTGTCGGATCGTTGGTGGAGCATGGACGATGCGCAGCGGCGGGCGCGGATGGCCGCTGCGGCTCGTGTTCGTCGGCAGGATCCCGCGGTGCGAGCTCGATAAGCTGCCGCCAAGCGAGCGCGGCGCCGGGCAGATCCCGAGACGGTGCGCGCCAATGACGCCGCGGCGAAACGTGCACTGCGATCATCGGACCCCGGAATGCGAGAGCGGAAAGCGGCGGCTCAGCGAGCGCGGCGCCAGGGGGATCCCGAGACGGTGCGCGCCAATGACGCCGCAGCGAAACGTGCACTGCGAGCAGCGGACCCCGAAAGGCGAGAGCGGGAAGCGGCGGCTAAGCGAGCGCGGCGCCGGGCAGACCCGGATGGTGCTCGTGCGCGGGAAGTGGTGACCAAGCGGCGGCAGCGGTCTCACATTCAAGGGGGCCGACGCGCGGTTCGAGCGGGAATTTCTCGCTCATTCGTTTGGCCACAGTTGCGACGTGTGTGATCGACTTTGGTTCAATAATAACCTCACCGCGGTTTCTGGCATCAGGAACGAGCAGAATCGGGCCGTGTACCTAGCGCCCAACCTATCCAACGGGGACGTAAAGTTCTTCGTGGACACCGCGTGCAAAGACTTTGACGCCAAATACAGAAACAGACCGTTCGTGCTCGTGGGTGACTTTAATGTCGACATATCGGACCGCTCCACCAACGATTGGCTCGTTCAGCACATGGCCATCAGATACTCGCTCAGGTGCATCTCCCTAGACCACCTTGCACCAACTACCGTGCGGGGGTCGTGCATAGACATCGTGTTTGCTAACATTCCCCTTAAACCGGTACTCGAACCGCTAGCTGTGCACTTCTCCGACCACAAGTGCGTAATATATAAAGATAACTTGAAATCTCAATAACAATTTTCTTCACCGTACCTCACGTGTTTGCATGATGATTTTATCGGGCGAACTTCTCGGAGGATTAACGGTATCACCCATAACCTCCGGAGCTTCGCCCACCTCACCATCATTCACCTCGTGGATATGCTGTGATTTTTTTCCATTGTCGTGGCTTCCGTTAAGAACTCGGCCACAGTCGTAGGGGGACTCCGAACGAGGCCAGCGAAAAGCTGCTCCTTAACCCCTCGCATTAAGTTGCGGAGCATCCTATCTTCTGCCATGTCCGGGTCAGCGCGATGAAAGAGGCGCGTCATGTCCTCAACGTACATCATCACACTTTCGTTGGGCATTTGGATGCGCGACTGAATGGCCCGCTCGGCGCGTTCAGAGCGATCAGCATTCGCGTAACTTGTCCGCAGATGACAACAAAAGTCGCTCCACGACGAGAAGGGTTCGCGGTTCCCGTACCAGGTGCGAGCACCATCCTCCAGGCTAAAGTAAACATTCTTCAGCTTGTTCGCATCGGTCCACCCATTGAAATCAGCGACGCGTTCGAACTGAGCCAACCAGTTTTCGACGTCCTCAAGGATGGAACCATGGAAGACTTTTAGCACTTTCTGTAGCGTATAGTGAGCAGCAGTAGTAGTGCGTTCCATACCGCTTTGGTGTGTCGCTGACGTAGTCTCGGGAAGAGGTCCAGGCTCAGGGGGCAATCCTCGGACTCTTCAGCTGGCCCGGTGAACAGGTGTTCTCACTGCAGGGCAGGGCTACCAGGAGGCGTGTAGGACATTTGCTGGGACTACCCAGCACCTCCACCAGTTGGTCACGTGCAACAGAAGGCCTTTATAGCAATAAGGACTGCACCGGCAGAGACGAGCACTAGCCAAGAAGACGGCTGACCCCAAAGCGAAAACTTCTCCTCTCCTTGCCTGAATACTGGCTCGCGCTCGTCGCAGCTCGTGACGGTGGCAATATATACGGGAATTTTCGCTCAA
The DNA here is from genome assembly GCF_013339745.2 of Dermacentor silvarum. Taxonomy (NCBI): domain Eukaryota; kingdom Metazoa; phylum Arthropoda; class Arachnida; order Ixodida; family Ixodidae; genus Dermacentor; species Dermacentor silvarum. The sequence goes on along the minus strand of NC_051157.2, from coordinate 121,897,783 downwards.
GGGTTGCCGACGCCAACACCAAATTTTCTGCGACATGGTGCCCTTAACGCTATCGGGTCATTCTGGGACTTCCGCTGCCTCGGTTATATGCTGCATACACTGTCGCATGAATTGGCCCACTTTACTGAGGCACACGCTTGCCAAAGTCCCTCATGAGCATGGCGGCATGACGATGACTGTATGACGACGGTGCTGGGACGACCATGGAATAACGCAGAACGAATGTCGTTGACGCGATGACAAACGCGGAATGACGACAATGATATGACGATTCTGAAATAATGAAGGTGATAAAACGACGACAGCGTGACGAGGACCATGAAATGAGGACATTGGAAATTGCGACAAATTTTTGACCATGATTGCGTGATGACAACAGCACGACGACGATATGATGGTGAAGTTGAAATTACGATGATGGCATGACCATGATGTCATGAAGCTGATGGTGACAACAGGTGGATCGGAGCGACAGTCTGACGACAACACGATACGACGATAGCTTGAGATCAACGACATAATCACGATAACTATATCCCATTACTGGTGTGATGACGATGGTAAAGCGGCAACGGGACGATGACATCATGACGACCATGGTATGATGACGACTGTGTGACAAAGATGGCGCGACCACGAGTGCATGATGAGAGTAGGTTGACCAAGTTAGAATGACGATGATAGAACGACCGCAACGGCATCACAGCGAGTGCATGTAAACGAACGCATGATGACGTAGGCGTTACGACGACACCATGAAGAGAGTCGGATAAGGAAGCTTGAGTGACGATGGTAGAATAACTACGGCGGCGTCACGACGATGTAATGGCGATAATGGTAGAATGACGACTGTGTTACAACGATGGCATGATCACGACAAAATGACGAAGTTAGAATGAGGATGACAGAACGACCGCGAAGGCATCAAGGCGACTGTTTGACAACGACGGCACGACAACGACTGCATGTCGTCTCATTTAATTCTGTAATTTGAATTAAATGAGCGGACTTCGCACTCTCCATCTCGCCAAATCAATGTCGACTAGCGCTATTTAATTTAAATGTGTACTTTTATAGAGCCTCTTGCTAACAGGTGTTTCGAAAAAGGATTATAATAAATTTCGTTCTTTGAAGCGGTCCAACCTATTATATAAATTCTGTCATCGAAACATTCTTGGTGCATCATATTAAGTTTAGTTTGCTTAAGTAAGATTGTAGTGAGGTTAATTTGTGGTTAGTGTAACAAGATGCAAGACGTTATGCAAAAGTGTAAAATTTTAAGCTTCCATCATTCAGTAGGACAACGTCCAAACACACTCCCGCATGACCATGGTCATTGAAGTGACCTGCAATTCTAAAGTTGTCTTACACCATTTTTATTCAATGTTTATTTTATAAATTTTCTAAATCACCAAGTCCCCGAGAAGAGGCAGTTGCTGCGTTAATCTTTCTTGCTATTAAATCTGGTTAAGTCGTTCTGAAGGTCGCAGTTGTGGATTATCCGACTCGGAGGCTACAATTTATTCTGCAGATGATGTCACAAGCAAGATGATCCAATGCCACTTATTAGGTTTAAGAGAAATATTTCGTTTTCCTTGTATAGGGTTCCGAATCCTGTGATCTACTAAGTAGAAAACTGTGCGGTGTTGTCGTTGTTGGGTGTGATCAATCGATGCTTTTAACATGTTTAATGCCAACTGCGTGATTCTTGGCGCATCCTTCGTTGTGGTCATGTGACATGTTTGGTGCTCATCATCGTAATTCTACGGCAAGACTCTTCTGTTCTGTTCACCCTGTTTTCGCAAGCAGGACAACGAAAAATTTATTGGTAGCACACCGCCATTTTGTGACGAACAACCTACACTCGAAGCACAGAATATCATCCTTGTCCTCCACAATATTGTTTTTTGTAGTCTCTCAAATCTACAGGCAGACAACAACGCTGTCAAATTCCGTGTGGCGCACACGTCCATGCACTAATTGCCAAGCCCTCTCGTACCGCAGCAGCGCGACATTCTTCTCGCTCTAGTCCGCAGCAACCGCTCGGTCTATAGTATTTGGAAATCTAGACTGTGTGATCAACAGGCCGATTACCGGCGACCTACTAGATTTTGTTCCGCTTATGTGCAGCTACAAAAAAAATGAGGCAGAGCCCATCTTACGATGACTCTGTACCGCATTGCAAGTGCCATTTAAGCAACACATCCAACGCGTCACAGTCAGCCGTGTATTGAAGCGGGGCTCGTCTCTCACGCTTCGATGGTGATTTATTGGCATCTCCTTTCCAACAGGGCGGTGACAAATAGTCACCCACCCTGCCTGAGTTATTCAGGTAAGTCATACAGGTTTTTCATTCTAGCATTTTTGTATAGATTTCTTTCCTTTTTTTTTCTCTTCCTCAAAACTTCTCTATTTATGAGTACCTTGTATACTGCCACCTATGCATAACTGATTCGTTCGTATCAACTGCTTCCCTGCTGTTTTTTCCCCAATACTCTAAACATCTCTTGTTTACCTGGAATGCTGACCGGGTGGTGCTTTGTTCCACTTTAAATCCAAGCGCTTATGGAAAGTGCACGTTAGCTACGGGTCTCACTGGGTGAATCCCTTTGTATTCCCTTAGTATGTAGTGAGTGGTCTCCGGATTGCTGCTGCAGCATACACATGCCTGATCTTGTTGCGAGTACTTGCTCCGGTATGTTTTTTTCCCTTAGGCAACCAGCTCAACCCTCAAATAGCAAGGTATTGCCCTTTGTGCCATCGTACAGATTGTATCTTCTAATGTTTTTCTTCCCATTCTTGTATATGTCCATGGTCTTTTTCGTTTCTATTTTTTGCATCCAATTTCCCTTTCTGTTTCTCTCACTTTCTTTTTCATAACTACTGCTTGTCTATTCACACTTTCAGTTACCGCGCTTCCACTTGGACGCAATACGCCATCTAGCAGTTCGTCTGCCAACTCCTCGCGAAGTCCCCCTTCTCTTGCGTGCCTTTCTAGTTGCGTAATAACTCTGACAATTATTCCCTCGCTGCCCTAGGACATTTGTCGCGCTGCGCTAAAACGTCACGCTGGTGCGATTGAGCAACCCGTGTGACGCGGGCTTTATCGCGCCAAGCACAGGAAAATTTTAAAAATATCTTTCTGGATAGAGCTAAAATCTAAGTAGGCTGAACAATTCTTTTCGAATGAAACCTGTGCAAGCTGCGCGGGAATTTTCGTCAAAGTGTATACAATTGTTGTATGCCTCTATTTGTTTGCCTTAGCTTTGAGTGATTGTCTAGAGATGTGATATCTATAGAATGATATTATCACTTTTGTTCTTACATGTAGTTAAGAAAAATGAAACTTGGGCGATGGCACAATGTTTAGCGTTTTTGCTTTCTCAGTGCACATTGATGTAGTGACGGGAGTTCGAAACCCTGTGGAAGCGGCTCTAGAGAAAAGTTTATTTCTCTTCGCCCTAGATCGATGGTGCAACTCAGGATGGCCTGCCACGGTGCCTTAGTGGCTATGCCGTTGCACCGCTAAGTAAGAGGTCGAGCTTCGATTACCGGTCGTGGGGGGCCGTATATCAAAGAGAGTGAAATGCAGAATCGATGGCGTAGTTAGCTTCGGGTTAAATCAACTAACCCCAGGGAATTTAACTTATCCGGGTTCCCCCGCTACGCCATGCATCATCATATCATGGTTTTGGCACGTAACACTCCAGAATCCAATAAAATAATTTTGGTTAGTCTGAAGACGAGGTGGAAAGGTGCAGACGCGTAATTCCGTTGATAACGGCAGTGGTCGTCGTCAGTATTAACGGATAGCAGTGAGAAACGTAGTTTCGAAGACTTATTCTTGTGGCACCACAAAAATATACGAGTAAGCACAAATTTTACAGTAGCACTGATGTCAATATTTGCAGCCCACGGTAAATATGGCCGCATAATATCTCTGGCGTCCTACCTTAAAATAGCAAAGAATCCACCGGGATGTCAGGTAACCGCTCCCCTCAAGTAGGTAGTTAGGCCAACATTGCACGTTCTATGCCAGAAAAGAGGTCTGTTAGAAGCTTGCACGGTATACTTGCCCGCATAACAAGCGTTTCTTACTGCCACCATTTGGTCAGAGAAAACTTTAGAAAAATATATGTCGAGAACTTATGCAACTTCCCGTCACGTTCTTTTAGAGCGCAGCTCTTAGGCGCCCTTTCCTGAGCTGAGCGTCGGCGCGCCTTGGCGTCGCACTACCTCGTAACCGAGCGAAGGAGCACAGCGAAAGATGACAGCGAAAGCGGATCGCAGCGGAGATGAAAGAAAGCATAAGGCGGAACTCAGGACGAGCGGAGGAGAGACGGCCTGCGCATGCGCTGTGTTTCCGGCGGCCATGGCTCCGCCGCAGCTTGGGCGATCTCATCTGCGCTTCCAAGGGGGCGCGGGGGCAGGGCGGCGGGAGGTGGCTACGCTCGTTATCGGCGTCAGCTGCTGAGTTCAGTCCGCGGTACCAGCAGGTCTCTCACACTCTCAAGTTCAACATATGGCCACAGAGGGCGAAAAAATCGACCGCGCGGGAGCGGCTAATAAACCAAGCCCAGAACGTCGTCAAAAAGTTGCCCCTGTGAGTTCCGTCGTCTCCCGCTAGAGGCACCGTAGTAAGCGCAATTACAACCTACAAACTTACTCCCACACTTATCGAAGTGTTTTTATTTTATTGCGATAGCAATTATATGGACACTTGAACCGGATTTCTGCCGTCGGCGTCGCCGTCGTCGTCGCCGTGAGGTTCCCTATAGATAAAATCTTCGCCGCGCGCCGTATGCCCGAGAGGAAGCGTGCGGAGACGCGCGCTATCACGGAGAGCGAACGCACTCAATCTCCCACGCGCAAGCAAGGAAGCAGGAAGCCAGCGCCGGAGGGAGCAAGGGGGGGGGGGGGGGCGCACTTCTCTGCCAACAACCGCGCTCGTCGCTCGCTCGCACCGTCTCTTATCTCCACACGGCTCTGACCTTTAAGTGCATTCGCCGCTCAGTTTCCGTTGAAGCGATAGACCGCACGTACCTTCGCCCGCTGCGGCGTATGCTTGCTGCCAGCGTTTTGACAGTCGTTGTCTGCTGTCATTCAGTGTGATCTCTTCGTGTTTGTGCGCGCTCACACCACGCTTGTTCATTCAGTTCGTAATAGTCGGGCCACATTTTCCAACGCACGCTACACACGCAATGCTGCCCGGATCGGCAGTGCAGCGCTACAGGTGTGTCCCTTCGCACGCGCTGCCCACGGGAAGCGCTTCTCATCAACACCACCGTTTCACACGCGCCTTCTCGTGGTCATCGAGTCTCTCTTCATGTCGGTCTACTTACGCCGCAGCACACCTGCTTACTTAATCAGCTCATGTTTACTACAATTCATATTGCTACCAAAGCCGCTCACCTTACTTCGTATGACATTGCTGTGTTGCTATCGCATTCATTGCTTCGCCCTTAGGGCGAAACTGGGACATTTTTATGACAAAGAGTACATATTTATTATTCCTAATTATACATCCTACTCGTGAGTAGTAACACTATTGTTTTTTGTCATTATAAACGGAAAATAACGTTCATCATCATTGACCTCTCACGTGACCTCTGGCCTGGCTTTAAAACTTTTACCGGTATTTTCGGTTACACCGCAATCACGGATTCATTATGCTGGTTGCTTATTTGTGCTAAAACCACTTTATTGCGCTTCGACACCTCGCGTTAATTTTCTTGTGGTGAAGTGACGTGTTTGCGAGCTCAGATGTAAGCCCGAAAGCTAGGTTTTGGTCGTGAGCCATGCGGAATAAGTATGCATCAAAACAGGAGCCGGATTCTGCGGTGACTGAAGATGGCAATACCGGTGAGTCGTTTAACATTGCTGCTTTAATAGGAATTTAATATCTGTCTCGTTAATTCACAGGCGGAGACAAGTTAACGAACTAGATCCTGCATAACATATGGGTAGTCAAGACCCTTCGTTGCCATTTCTGAAATAAACATTTAGTGGCGAGGCCATCGTTATACACACAATCACGAAAGAGAGAGCGATATCGGAACGCGCGTCACATGTTTATCTCGTTGTAGCCGTGGCTATAGGCGACTGAGTAGCCTGGTCAACATATATTTTTCTCTTTCTTTTCGATTCCGCCGAAAACTTATTTCGACCACAAAACCGAATAACCCTTTGGCAAATTGAAGTGAAAGTACTGAATTGAATGTAATAATTGCACGCATGATAATTCACCCATATTTTATACTTGATGGTTCCGATGTTCTTGCTGCTCAGTTTGGTTTACTTTAGGGCATTTATTTTGCAGTAGTGAAGCAGTGCATCACGTTCGTGCAGAAAACGAATGCGTCAGTTCTAATAGCTTAATGTCTTTCATGCCTTTGCTTGTGGAACCAGCGGTGTGATCTCTTCTAGTGTATAAATGGGCGCAATATGTTCTCATTTGTGATCCTAATAATACTTAAGGTGTTGACACGCATTGTAGTTAGGCAGACCTAAATTTTAAGGACAGTACCAATATTTATTTAACATGCTGATGAAGGACCCTCGAACAAACAGTGTACATTTGCATGTGTTCTGCAGTCACAAACCATTACAATATATATGTACGTCACAGCTTTTTGCATATCATATTGCAAAATTGTGTTTTTCAATTTCTGATGCAGTCAAAAATTCTGTTCCAGACATCCAGTAAAGAAGACAGCACCACTCTAAAGCAACACACTACACACATTAAAGAGAGGCTACTGCCTGTTCCAAGGGCATCGTGTGGACCATTGCTGCTACTACAAGGTAAACAACACCGGGTTCAGAAATAAATATGCTTGATACACGCTGTATTGGCTTGCTAGTCTTGAGATACATTGTCATTTGTTTGTAGCAGATGATATGAATGTTTGTTCATATTTACGGTGCAGCATAATTGATTCAAACATAGAAAGCACTACACGAGTTTGGCTAATCTCTGCTGTATCTCATGTGTTACTGTTTTGCCCCAACAGAGCACATCTTGGCCCTCGTTACAGGAGCCCTCATATATCTACACCAACAGGAAGGGGCTGGAGCCGAACTCGCAAGGCTTTTACACGACGAAAAAAGAAGCGGATCCAGAAGTATTTGGATGAGATACCAAGTCTACGTAGGACTGTATCAAGACTGAAAAGAGCCTCAGCCATCATTCCACCTGCACGGATATTGGCAGAGTCATCCAAGTACCTCAACAAAAGAAATTCTTCGTGGTCAGATGCGCCTGCAACCTCTGAACAAGCATGGACGACGCTGGCCAAAAGAGTTCCATCAGTTTGCCCTTCCTTAACAGCTTCATGGCCTTGTCAATTTCAATTTGTGCCAAGTATAAATTTTTAGGAGCGAAGCTCCTTATAGCGGCACCCGTTCCATCCCCGTCGTCGTAGTAGTAGTGTGTAACCAGTCTGAGAAAAATGAGAAAAAAAAATTCCGAAGTTGTGTCCATAGCGCGGAATCGAACCAGGGACCCCTCGCTTCCGAGCGCGCGGCGTTAGCCCACTACGCCACGAAGCGCACATAGGCACACGCACCACAATGGCAATAAATACCCAACATTAACGAAAGGCCGCGTTTCTAGCGCGTTTCTAACGCGTTTGTGCTAGCGCGTTACGGCCCGTGTAAGAAGCTGGTGTAAGATGCTGTGGCCTCTCCGCCTTACCTTCAACGCGTTTCGAACGCGCTGCCCAAGGCGGTGGCAAGTCAAGTTCAAGTCGAGGAGCGTTTATGAATACGGGGGGTATACTCTCTCAGCAGTCATGTGATGGCGTCCGCAAACGCGGTGCACGTTCCGGCATGTGTAAATGGCTGCGTAAGACGCTGTGGCCGCTCCCCCTTACTAGAGAGTACTGCACGTTTCTAACGCGTTTGTGCTAGCGTCGCCTTAAGCGGGAGATCCGATGATTCCCTCCGGAGCTTCGCCCACTCATCATCATTCACCCCGTGGATATCCTGTGATTTTTTCTATTAATGCAAGCTTTTTCATTCCCCTTTCTTGTTAGATATCATTCTTCTTCTTTATCCAAACATAAATGTGAGCTGATTGTTTGCTCATACTTAAGGCCCGTCATTGTCTATTAGCATAACATCTTTGTAGCAGTATTCTCTACTGTACGTTGCCATGTTAAATTCCTCTCCTGAAATAGCAGACGCCGCATCGGCATGTGTCTTGCATTAACGTTTGCACCGTGTGCTATGTAGCATTTCACTTTTTTAAATGTTATTGGTCTTCACTGCTTGCAGAGCAGAGTGGCTTTCTCGAATGCAAGCTTTCTCATTACCATATTTAATTCCTGGTCTCGTTCAGGACTGCTCTTCTTGCTCAATAGCCTGGGTTTTTGCACAAGATACACTGAAGTGGTTAATTGCAGAATCTGGTTGCAGAAACTTGGTCGTGGTCGCTGTGTTACGTTTTTCGGGTTTAGGGGGCCTGGTAAGTTGCATTGGGAAGCAGTCTCTCGAGGTAAGCACCTGCTCTTGCAGTCCGTACAGCGACATAGACTCCCAATTTACACGCACCGTGATTGGTGCTCTCCATTCCGTCCTTTCCTGCTGCAGCCGTGTGCAAATTTTGCTTTTGGCCTTCGTTGGCCGTGATTTGGCGTCAACAGAGAGCAGCATACGTGCGTACATGGTCCGAAGTGTAAGAATCTGATAGCCACACTGGTGGCCTGCAAAAGTGGCTGCAAAATGGTGATGACCACAAAACCGCCAATGTCCATATCAAATAAAGTTTGTCCAGTCCAGTCCAGTCCATATTGAGAGAAAGGTGTGAGTGACACATCAACGGCCCCGAAAAAAACAAAGGAACTCAGCAGTTTAGAAAGGAGGTAATGCTAAAATGTCGGGTATAGTCCACGTCGCTGTGTTGGGTACGGCAGGAGATGCCTGCGTCACCCGATTGCTTCGCAATGCAAGTTTATCGGCTTCAACGGCGACCGTCGGTGCAAACAGGTGGGTCACACTGTCCTATCTGCTTGCACTGCTGGTTGTCGCTCGTTACCAGACCGCCACGTGCGACGACAAAGGTTTACGAGCTCGCGTTAATAATTCCAGCGTATCTCGACATGCAAATTTCACTGCTTGTCTTCGACCAATAAAGTCGTACGTCCTGTTCACTCAATTGTGGCTTGTTTGTCTGGGCGTCAGTAGGAGGCTCTTAGGTCTCCCGGCAAAATATAACGCACAAGTTAAGCGGCAAGGCACTGAGGCATGCCGCAACGCCAGCCGGGCGAGCGCGGCGCGTACCAGCGTACGCGACCAGTAAAAATTGGCCATATTAGATATTTCACTAAAAAAGTTAGATTTCTGCTTCCTGTTTGAGCAGCGCCATCTATCAGTTACTCCAGTGAGTTCCATGCGCTGCCGCTTCTTATTTTCGTACCACTGTGGAAGGTACAGTTTCCCTTCTCTAAAGTTTGTCTTTATTCTATGGTACCAGCATGTGTCACGGCGATCACTGCCCCTGCAAGGGGCGATGGCGAGCGCCTAGGAGTCAGTCTCCATGTGACGCTCCGTTGGGTGTTGTCACCGCTGACACTCGTGGCACGATTTTCCCGCGACGAAGGGCCGTACTCGCCTTTGGTAGAACGAAAGTTTGCGAAGAAAAGCGTACTGCCGCGCAAGACGGGCTGTGTGGCGACGATAGCTACGATATGGCGCCAGAGTAGTGCGCGTATGGAAACAAAGCACTGCATTAGCATAGGTCTGTCTGCGGCAGCTGCTGTGAATAGCGCCCAGATGACACCCAGGCGCTGATTTTTGCGATGTCCCAATTAGCGAGGCATTCGCATCGCACTTCTCTCCGTTCACAATATGCCGCACGAGACCATTGTGCGCGCCAGCTTCACTACTCAGAGCGTTCTCTTCCTAATATAAACCGTCTACCTTTATAATCATAATACAAAAATATTCCCACGCGAAATGAAAACACATGTTGGGCTACGCTCCAATCTCGCTTCAGGGAGTATCGTAATAGTCGGTGATTTTTCTTTTTCACGCAGAACCTCTGCCGGACTGCGTGACCAATGGAGGCATATGCAACCATACCTGCGTTGGATCTAGGTTGAATGCTGAGTGGCACTGTCCAGCTAACAAAAAGTGTTGTGTATATCTGCGGTAGAAGAGTCTGCAATTTCTATTGGGGCACTTTTTCTTCGCTACTCTGTAACAAAAATTCTCTCGTCTATGCCATCGATAATAAAAAGATAAGCATGTGGAATAGCCGCCATTTTATTGCCATTATGAGCAGCTGTTTCACACAGCCACGAGACAAAATCAAACAAAAATATGGATCCTTCGTTCGTGACAGACTAAAAACCGTCACAGTATCCTAAAGAGAAATTGATGGTGAACCAAATTAGGTGATTGCAGAAGCCGAGGCGGATGAAAGTAGAAAAAACAATTGATGTAATCAAAATGAGGTATGCCAGTAACACATGTTTGCGATATACCCAGTCTGCGCGAGCAACGCTGTCACCGCGTTTCTTGTTCGTTTTGAAAGCCGTCCGCCTGACGCTTCCACTGGTAGTGTTACCTTATGTCCTCTCGTCAACATGTTGCCATCGATGCAGCGCTGTTTTACCACGGCTCCTTGGCGTGTTATCTTGAAACACCACTAATCCACGTGCCTCCCCGAGTCGTTAAAATTTATATTGCACGGTTTCCCTAGTCTCAACGAGATCATGTCCGATCTCCAAGGTTCTGACGAACTCCTGTGTTTGGGAGTTTGAATGATCGTTGCAGTCATCTCGAGACATGAGCTGAGAGCCGAAAACATTCAGAGTTAGTCATGTTATCTGTGTCTTCATTCTTAGCGTTTTTGAAGTGTGTGAAGGTTTCACCTATATAGTACATATATCGGTAGCGCTTAGAACGAGAGCATGCGCATTTACGCCATAGAGGACCGCATGCTGCCTGAAGACACGTCAGTCCAAGAACCCGACATAGCGACCGACCTGTTTGTTACCATAAGCTAGGCCTTCATGCCCAGATATGGAAGTTTAAGAAGACCACCAAGGCACCATGCAAGCATTGCTGCCAAGGTGACATGAAGGCTAGCTAAAGTCTACAACACCATTCATTTCCTGTAAGGGGGGGCAGATGGGTCTGAAATCTCTACCTACTTGGCCTGAAGCGGGCAGGCAGGTTATCATCACATCCTGCTATGACGTAGTTACCGCTTGATTCTGGAACAGAAGTCTGCGGGAAACCAAGACATTATTCGCTTTCGACGAAAAAATTACTCCACTGATTGTTCGCCTTCCAATTCGGCATCCCAATTCAAGCATACTTTCCATCGTTGTCACGAATCATGAAACAAATCATGCCAAGCTAAACCAATGATATCAGACAGGATCTTTGTCCTCAATGGCACATGCCCAAGTCAAGATCTCGCTACCCACGAATTCAGCATAACAGAATGCTCCCACAGAATATTGCTCAATTGCGACAGCGTTTGAGCTTGCACTAGTAACGATGAATATAAGAGGCTCAAGAATGTGTCAATAATAATAGACACAAGACGTTACACACTGCCGTGTATAGTCTTCAGTTGGAGGACTCCACTGCCATACCGCACATTTGATCACTACGTGAAGGCTGCTTAACACGGTCGTTCGACTTCCTCTTCTGCGGTATTTCAGACTTTTTAGCTTCGGAAGTTTCGGCTAGTGTACGAAATATTCTCGTAGACAACTCTGATGGTGAGGATGATGATGATGATGATTTATTGGCATCCCCTTTGAAACGGGGCGGCAACAAATAGTCACCTAGCGGGCTTGATTTAATTTAATACATGCTCTTTATCTAGCATTTTTATATATCTCTCATTAATCTTTTTCTTTTTTCCCCAAAATTTACCTTGTACTGCTACATATGATTTTAAGAGATCAGATCGTATCAACCTCTTCCCTGCTTTTTTCTCCACCAGTACCCTAATCGTCTCTTGCTTATCTCTACGGCTGATCGCTTGATGTTTCCTTCCACTTTAAACCCAAGCGCTTTTGGAAGTTGTAGGTTACCTACGTATCACGCTGGGTGAATCCCGTCGCATTCCATTAGGATTGCAGCATACACATGCCTCATCTAGTTCCGAATATTTGCTCCGGTATGTTTTGGTCCTTAAGCAACCGGCTCGAGCTTCAAATAGCAAGGCACCGCCCTTTGTGTTATCGTACAGATTTTCCCGTCTAATTTCTTTCTTCTCATTGTTGTAAATCGCCATGGTTCTTTTTGTTTGTAGTCTTTGGATCCAATTCACTATCTCTATTTCTCTCACTTTCTTTCTGATGAATCCTGCTTGTCTATTTACAGTTTCGATTATACTGTACTTGGTTGCCAACTTCTTTGACCTCTTCCTCCATTCTGTGTACAGGCTCTTCATGTACAGATACTTGTGCACTTTAGCCGCCCATTTATTTTCATCCATGTTCCTGAGCTTTTCTTTAAAACTAATTTTGCTCTGTGCTTCTCTCACTTCAAAAGAGGCCCAACCCATGTCACCCTGCACTGCCTCATTTGTGGTATTACCGTGGGCTCCGAAAGCCAACCGGCCTACTGATCCTTGGTTAACTTCCAAACCCGACAAGATATCCGATTTTAAACATAGAATGGCACTTGCGAATGTTAGCGCTGGCACCAATACTCCATTTCAGATTCCACGCACCACCTCATAGGTATTGTGGCCCCACAGTGCTCTGTGTTTCATTATTGCTGCATCGGCTTCCCCTTTATCTTCAGAATATCTTTGCGGTTGCTTGAGTAATTCTTTCATTCCTTTATGTGTACGCCAAGGTGCTTATATTGCTTGACTATGGGTATGACTTGCTGTTGAATTGACACCACGTAGTTACTCGTCTCTTCATTAAAGATCATAATTCCTGATTTCTCTGTGCTAAACTTAAGGCCTAGATTTATCGCTGCATTCCCACAGATATTCGCAAGTGTCTGTAAATCTTTTTTTATTGTCCGCTATTAGCACAATGTCGTCTGCGCACATCCATCCAGGGACCTCTTGTTGCACCATTTCTCCATTACGCATGTAGGGTAAATCAAACCCTAATTCGCCGTTTTCCAGTCGTCTTTCTATACCCTTAACGTAAAGCATGAACAACAATGGAGATAGAGGGCATCCTTCTTCAATCCTTGGTGAATTCCCACCATTTCATTACCTTTTCGACCTTCCCATACAACTTTTCGTCTCTCATGAGATGATCATCTCTTCTCATCTCTGATCAAGATGAGTCGCCGCTTGGCGGGCCCTCGGAACTTCATTATGCTTGAATCGTCGGCTAGCCAATATTCTATATACACGTATAGGTGGACGTGAATGTCAGCTGAATACTTTTTATATGACTATGGTGGACGCATAATAGTTTGTCAACCCTTGTTTGACAATGAAATGCCGAATATCGCATGTGTTGCCGGCTCTGTGCTGTAATAGATTCCAGGATTCTTTCAATTATTCTATTTTTTTCTATTCTCCGAAAAGTGATATTCTGGAGAAGTGCTCTCAAACATTTCGCAGGCTTAAGGATATGAATGACGTGTACAACATTCTTAGCACACGCTGATTTCTGGCAGAATTTTAATATTAGCCGTAGTTATGGCGAAAACGTTATTACTGCTTTGTTGTGACAATTATGGGTTGCCATTAGGTCTACAGTAGACAGCAGAAATATTCGAAGATAACCGCAAACATTGCCGCAGACAGTACCGATCGGTGTCCTACAATGTGTGCCCATAAATACCAACTAGGAGGCTCTTACATTGTTCAGCGTAGCGGGCTGTCAGTTGTTTAATTTGTTTGGTATGTGCTGATTCTGGTCATATGACTGATATGACCTCACTTTGGCGCCAAAGTGGAAATTGGTCGTAAACTTTTCTTGTTTTTCTTACGTTAATGTAGGAAATAGCAGTGCCGTGTTTTAGCAGTGCCGTGTTTTAGCAGTGCCGTGTTTTAGCAGTGCCGTGTTACGGTACGGTAAGTGCGGTATACGGCACGGTATTAACGTTCCATACTAACGTACCGCGATGACCGAAGACGTTTTAGCTGCGTGTGTGCTCGATGCTTACGGTAACTTGATAATGATGATAGTGGCTAACATTCAGCTTTGCAAAATGCAAGAACTTTATGTGCTGAGCGCGAAATATTAATTTTGGCGAATACTAGAAAGATTTAGCTTGTCCATACACATATTATTCTTTACGGAAGGGCCGGCGATGGAAACGTGGACGCCAGTCACAAAGCTGGTGGCGCTTTGTCCAACAACACGTGAAACCTCATTTTTTTTTATTACGTGGGTGTTTTTTTCGACGCAATATATAAAAACAGGACTGTTTGTTGTAAACTGCACCGCTGCCGACACTTTACACCAGCAGGTAAGTAGAATATAGTTAATTACTGCTATAAAGGCTCGGCTGACTCGGCGCCCCCCTTTAAGTAAGGTGTGCGTCACTAGGTAGCGCCACCAACCCAAAGTGTTGTTTTTTTTCCCCACGCTTTATGTTCTGTTTTCTTCAGTTGATTTTCGTTTAGTTGAATCTTTTTTTTCGTATTCACATTGAGTATATTACTTGCCTGTTACGAAAGGTAACACAAGTTCGGTTCAGCTTAGCTCAAGCTTATGCTTCTGGTTAAAAGCCTGTCACACATGCTGCCACTTCGTCGCGTCGCAGAAGGTGAATTGAAGTTAACTCGTGCCTTGGTCCAACTATGTGACTCTGTGGCCGACGCCAGTTTCTCGCTGTTTTGGCTTGGTCCGGCTCGGCTCGCAAAGCATGGTGCGTACAGTCGGGCGCGATATGAAGGTGATCGCGCGAGCGTCGACCGGCCAAGCGTACCAGGGCCCTAGCGGCACGTTTAGGAAATATAAAAATCAAGATTTCACGCTCTTCTCTCCTTCGTTAGCTGTTCCATGCTGCGACAATCACCCCCATGGCGAACTCACCGCTCTTTCTCTCTATTTTTACCTTCCCAGTTGTTGCGATCAATCATAACTTGGTGGGCTCTTATCTTTCAGGACGATAACAACGTTGGTGGGAAAGTTCTACTAAAGGCGATCCTTGGCTTCGCTTCATTTATTTGATGTGCGATGTTTTACAAAAATAGGCATTGCGTCATTTCACTGATTTCTACAACCAATGAAATTTCGTAAAGGGTTTACGCTGAAGAGTATAACTGCTGCGATGCTGATGCGACCCCGAATCTCATTTCGCAAGAAAATGGTCCCCGCCTCCGTCCCCGCCTTTGCTTGAAGCCAGCAAAGAAAAAAAAATCACTGAAAAAGCACTTTCCTCGGGCGGGAGTGACCGCTGCTTAAGTAACAGGAAAAAGAGTGAGGGAGACATGCCTAGTACTTCCCTCTCCTCAAAACTGAATTCTGGGCCTTGGCGCTGTTCTCGCTCTTGGTCGACGCTCGCGCGATCACCTTCATATCGCGCCCGACTGTACGTTAGCGTATGCGGTATAGATTCCTTACCGTCATGCATGCCGTACGGAAAGTCTTTCCGTACGCAGATGTGCGCGCATGCGCAGTTTTTGGCCGGTATACGTTATTACAGCACTTACCATACGGTAACATGTCACTGCTAAAGCTCTCTAATGTTGTATAGCTCACTTTACTGACTTTTATGAAAAAAAATTATATGTGGCTCTGCTACCGCAAACACCAGAGACCTGTGGAGCTGGGGAAAGGCTAGTAACGAAGTGGCAAAGCACACACTTAATTTCCCCGCGCTAAGGATTTCTTCGCGATGTTCTGCGTAGTATCGCGATGAATTCAACCAGCCACGTTCACAGGCCTCCGTATCTTCATTTCTTCGCATACGCGAACCCTTCTACACTCGGGATGCTCTCTTCTGCGACGCTTGGTTTCAGCTTCCCTATAGCTCTCGCTTCAGTCTTTCGGAAGCAACTAGTGTTCAGTTCTCTGGTCGAAACCTGCCGAGCCACCACCAGAGACATCGGCTGCAGTCACGGGCACCAGGCGCGTTCGGCGCGGGGAAACGCGATCGGCATCGACAGCAGCTCTACGCGTCCCACTACCACATGCCTCACTCCTCATCTCCACCTCGCATCCTCTCTGCTTCGCGATGCTATTTTAAATGCGAAGCATTTCTTGGAGAAACATTTGCTACTTTGACAGTATCTATTTATCTATCTAGCCGCCTACGACTTTGCACTCTCATGGTCGTTTCGTTTTGGTATGTACCAAAATTGGCATACTATGACAAGAGCATATGACGAACATATATCATATGTCATGGCATGAAGTCAAGACATGCGTGTCATGTCGATCATGAAACAGCCGCCTACGTCTTGGTGCTCTCATGGTCGTTTCGTTAACTTGGTAGGTACCAAAATTGGTATAGTATGACAGGAGTGTATGACGAACATAACTGATTGGTCATGATATAAATGTCATGACTTGCATGTCATGTAGGTCATAACAATGACCCAGCGAAAAAGATTCACACTCAAAAACTACTGTAGTTGGTTCGCACGTGGGTGCTAAATGAAGGAAACACTACAGGATGCTGGTAGAAGTCATAGTCATGAGCATGACTCAGCAAAATTGACAATGACTCAGCAAATAAAATTAACAATCAGAAACCATTAGAATGGGTTCGGACGTGGACACTAAGTGAAGGAAACACTCAATGATGACGGTAGAAATCATATTCATGAGCATGACTCAGCAAAAATGACTGACCCAGCGCAAAAGGATTAACACTGAAAAGCCACTGAAATGGGTTCTGACGAAGGTACTACGTGAAGGAAACACAAAGCATGATGGTAGAAGTCATATTCATGAGCATGACTCAACAAAAATGACAATGACTCAGCAAAAGATTATTAAGACTCAAAAATCACTGGAATGGGTTCGGTGGGGTACTAGGTAAAGAAAAAGGCTAAGGTTGTTGGTCGAAGTCATATCCATGACCGTGACTGAGCAAAAATGACAGACTCAGCGAAAAAACATTAACACTCAAAAACCATTGAAATGGGTTCGGACGTTTGTACTAAGTGAAGGAAACACTAAAGGATGGTGGTAGAAGTTATAGTCATGACCATGACTGATCAAGAATGACAATGACTCAGCGAAAATACATTAAGACTCAAAAATCACTGGAATGGGTTCGGTGGGGTACTAGGTAAAGGAAAAGGCTAAGGTTGTTGGTCGAAGTCATATCCATGACAGCGACTGAGCAAAAATGACAGACTCAGCGAAAAAAGATTAACACTCAAAAACCATTGAAATGGGTTCGGACGTTTGTACTAAGTGAAGGAAACACTAAAGGATGCTGGTAGAAGTTATAGTCATGACCATGACTGATCAAGAATGACAATGACTCAGCGAAAATACATTAACACTCAAAAGCAGTGAAAAGGGTTCGGACGTAGGTACTAAGTGAAGGAAACACTAAGGATGGTGATAAAAGTCATAGTCACGAGTATGACTAAGGCTTTCGCCCGAAGGCCTCGTAGGTGTAGCTAAAGGGACTCCGGACTAATGACATCAATGTCAAGACATGCGTGCCATGTGCTCTCATCGTCGTTTAGTTTACTTGGGGTGCTATAACGTAAAATGATTCCAAACTGTTTTGATTCCAATTTCTGCAATCAGCCTCCACGATTGGTCAAAACATTTTCGGGCCATTCCCAACTTCGCCTGTCTGTCACACGACGTCTCGAAAACCACGATAGCTCCCCATCTGATATAACGTGTACACGCTGATTATGCATGATTAAACCGCACAAAAGAAAAATAATCATTCCTGATTCGACGCCTTTTCACCATTAGCCCTCTGCTATTGGTCCAATGTTTTCTGGCTGCGCCCACTTCGCCTGTCTGTCACGCGACCTCACAAAACCGCGACAACTCACCACGTCAAAGTGACGTGTACGCGAAAAAAATGCATTAATACGCCGAACAAAACCAAAAATTTCTCTGAATAGCCACAGACTGCCCCGTTCCGAAAGGAATATAAGATGGCTGCCCGCCGATCGCTCAGGCCCTCGCTACTCGCACCTGCCGGTGAGCATGTGTTTATTTACACATGATAAACCTTTTTGCGTGGCAGTAAAACGTTATCGAGTCCTTTCGGTATGCATACGACATCGCTCTGCCAACTCTTCCGTGCTGAAGATCCGTTTTAGTGGCAATCTTATCCTTCCGTTGCATGCCGCCGCGATTTTCGACCAGCCACCGCAACCTAAGCAAGGCGAAGCAGACCAATCGGAGAAGCCGGCACCACCCTCTTCATGTGGTTATCTATTTTCACTGTGCTGGCTCGGCCCCATCGAAACCCTCTCCACTACAGCATGCTCCTCGCCTCTTGTCAGCCAATTAGATAAGAAAAACCGCTGAGTTTAGACAATGGTATTGGTTTTGAAAGCAAACAAAGGTGACCTCCTATAAACGAGGAGAGTGTTTGATTGGGTTGTTCACACAACACTGTGGGTCACCGCCCGATACTTGCGTCGGTCGTTACGTAAATTTGACGTCAGGAGTTTGGAATCATTTTACGTTATAGCGCCCTTGGCAGGCTCCCCGCACATTGCTTCCTATAACATCGATTCCCACAGGGCGTGGGATCTGCCGGCTTTTTATACTCTGATTTCCTCTATCTGAGCTCTCTCTCATCCAGCTCGGCTAAGTTATACAGCTGGTATGGGGTTGCTAGTCAACGCAGTGACGTCAAAGCTCGGCGAGGTTTCGCGGCATGCGGCACAACTTACGGCCTGCTTAAACAGCTCCGCTGTTAATAAGCGATGCGTCAAGGGACACATCGTTTATTTAGAGAACATTTAATAAAGTGAGGTGAGCGCTAACAGAATTCTTGTTAACTTGAATATTATTGTACTTGACGGAAGTAATTTTCTAATTAGCCACAAATATTTGGCGTTGCGAAGTGGAATATTTCGGCAGTTTCACACTCGACCCTGGGGTTATTTATGTTAAAATCCTGATAAAACCGGCATCCAAGGCACTTCGCGACTGTGGGCTCAATTAATCGCTTCTTCCAATAAAAATTGTATGTGGTGATGACGATGGCGTTAGCTGACGGAAGATTTTCTTCTTTACCTGAAAATTGTTCAGCATACTATCGGCTTTGACAGTGCTGGTGCATTCGTCAAGTGCAGCGCGAAGCCTGAAATCCTATTACGTTTCCAAGCAGTTCATTCGTTTTCTTAAACCTTCAACTTTGCTTCCGCTGTCAGTGACATCTCGGAAGTGCGCGCGTGCGCTTCTGATGCCACTTCCTGTTGGCTGCTTGTTTATGTACTGACCTCGTGCTGTGTTGAGGAGCATGACAAGATGGGCCAAGAAAAGATAAACCGACTGCTTTTTGAGCCTCTTAGTACTGTGTGGTCTGCTATAGCAACTATTTCGAGACAAAAAAAATAAATTATGTGGTTTTACATGCCAAAACCACGATCTGATTATGAGGCACGCCGTATTGGGGGACTCCGGAAATTTGGACCACCTGGGGTTCTTTAACGTGCACCTAAATCTAAGTACATGGGACAAAGAACATTTCTATACAAAGAACACAATCCTTTGCTCCAAATATTTCTTCGTCACACCAAAGGCGCCAGCACCTGTTCTTTTTCTAGGTTTGCATCTTGCCACATTATCAATGTGCCATTGAGCAATATATAAAATTAATTATTTTATTTCTTAGATTAATTTTTGTGCATTCCTTTCATCACTTGCTCACAGTATTTGTTTGGAAAATAAGCTTGACTGTTCCGAAGCTGATTGCCTTCAAGGCGAGAAGGAATTCCAGCTTGTTTAAATCTAAGCTGAAAACGCTTATTTCCTCCGGCGGAAATGACTATGAAGTAGAACCCGTGCGATGAGTTAGACGATGGTGCTGCTGAACCGAGAACCACCACAGATTACTTGTGTTCTTGTTACTCGAGGTTACGCAACGTCAAGATGTTTAACAATTTCTCCTTTCATATACTCTAATGGAAATGTTGCACATGGTACCTTGTGACCATGAGTCAGTGTGTTTAGAATGGGTACTGAAATGCACCCGTTCTCCTTGTCTGAAATGTTCAAAGGATTTTCTTGACACACATTTGCTGGAAGTGTTCCAAACTTAATATCTATGTTACTCGAAGGTGGACACCTTGACCCCCCAATTAGAATATCGTGTTTCACTTTCCCATTCATAATAGCTTCTCTATATTTACATTCTGTGACATTCTTCTTCGCCTTTGCGATTCGGTAATTTCTTTAATTATCTGCCATCTCTCTTTAAAAAGTTTTATTTCAGCAGCAAACATATTTGTCATTGAATTACCTTAATAATTTATGAGGCGTTCTGTGACACGTGTTGGAAAAGTTGCAGTATGATGGCTATCACTTTTCCGAAAAAAGATGCGCCTCTTAATTGGGTTCTCAATGGCTCGGTCAGTGTCCTCAAAGTGAAAGACTGGCATCGGGTCGCTCCCTGGTAACAAAGAGCACTGCGTTGCTTCTTGCGAAAGATGACATAATCATAATCAATGCCAGAAAAGCTTGTTGACCAAGACAGCTTTCGCTTAAATTCAATGTACTACAACCTGGATCAGCTCCTTGCTCTCAGTAAGCTGAGCCTCCTGGCTCCACAGTCCATGGCGTGATTAAATGCAGTTGAGGTGCTGGAAACGTGTGCTCTTTCGTGCAGCCTCTTGATCCACGCTTGCTGGACTGCACAGCAACACAAACATAAAAAAAGAACAACCAAGGCAGTTCACAAATGGGGACCAAATGGGGACAACGTGTCAGTTGTTACAATGAAAGAGAGAGAGAACGTTAGCTTTATCTTCAAATCAATGAGATTTGAGTCCGGCGTCTTTTTAGTGGGTTACAATGAAAGAAATTTAGGTATTTTTTGTTTATCATACTCTCCGGGTCCCATAGGGGCTTCTGCGGATTGCGGGTGTTTGGTGTGTCTTGGCGTCTCTGGCCCGAGAACACGAAGTTTTATTCATCCCGCGTTTAGATCTGCGTGGCCAGAGACAAGCGTAACGCGCACGTCCAGAGAAAATAGGATTCAAAGGGTCTGACTAATTGTGAGTGCTAGGACCTTTAAGGCCGCTCGGCGAAAACAACACACCTCTTGGGCTTTAGCTTCAGGCAAACACCAGCATAGCGTGACCAACTAGGGGAAATTGGCCAGTCGTCTTTTCTGTTCATCTGCGTGCAATAGAAAGTTACGTACGTTTTATGCGTCCTTTAAGCGAACTTTCGAAAAAAAAAACCTTTCACAGTTTCAGAAGCTTATTCAGCCTACCCAACATTCCACAGACAGTGGAGCAATTTGCGTTATTATTGCTACATGCAATATGTGCGTTTCTTGGTGACGATGCGCGCGGGCGCCCCGACGAAGAAGACGAACTGCTCCTTGTTGTTGAGCTGTCCGCTGAACTGGCCAGCGCTGCAGCTATTTCTTATAAATATACATTTTAAATAGTCTCCAGTGCATAATCCTTCTTTCGCATAACAATATTAGGCACCGTATTAAAATTATACTGTACTTGCGACTACTGCATTTCGTAGCCACAGAACATATAACTGGCAGACTTGTGTGTTATTCTTTGTAGTGTGTAGTGTAGTGCTCTTTACGTCCGCTTCGCACGCATGCCAACACAGGCAGCGCAAACATCCAGGGAATTTACTCAAAAATTGTTTACTTTTTGTTTAACGTCCTTTTTTATCGTTCGTGTTCCTTGCGCCTAGCTTTTGTTGACAGCAGCACTCCAAGTATTGTTTCGTTATGGCGCGTGGCATATTTACAATACCAGAACCCCAAAAATCCGGTACTTGATGTGCGGTACGATATAATACCAGCAAGTACAACGTGGTCTGAGAAGCACACATAGCGCTGACAACAAATAACTCTTAGACCTCAATTCCCATTTTGTCATGGACGGTAAAGAACCAAGGTGATGGACGGTAAAGAACCAACTAGTTTTAGCGATTGCTGACTTGTGTGAGTTCCAGCGGACCCTCAGCACCACTAGTAAATGTGTTGTTCACACGAACTATACAATCAGGCGCGCCGAAGGCACCAAACAAACAAATGCAGTTGGAAGCACTCCCGTATTGCTTAACATAACACACACAGCTGCGAGCGTAAAGCCTTTCACCAAAATAACCACACTTTTGCACGTAGGCATAGTGAAAGTTTTCCACTTCTTGTTACGCTTGGTGAGCTAGCATAATAATAATAATAATAATAATAATAATAATAATAATAATAATAATAATAATAATAATAATAATAATAATCAGCAGCAGCAGCAGCAGCCTATATTTATGTCCACTGCAGGACGAAGGCCTCTCCCTGCGATCTCCAATTACCCCTGTCTTGCGCTAGCGTTTTCCAACTTGCGCCTGCGATTTTCCTAACTTCATCACCCCACCTGGTTTTCTGCCGTCCTCGACTGCGCTTCCCTTCTCTTGGTATCCATTCTGTAACCCTAATGGTCCACCGGTTATCCATCCTACGCATTACATGGCCTGCCCAGCTCCATTTCTTCCGCCTACTCTCAACTAGAACATCGGCTATCCCTGTTTATTCTATCATCCACACCGCTGTCTTCCTGTCTTTAAACGTTACTCCTAAGATTTTTTTCGTTCCATTGCTCTTTGTGCGGTCCTTAAATTGTTCTCGAGCTTCTTTGTTAACCTCCAAGTTTCCGCCCCATATGTTAGCACCGGCAGAATGCAATGATTGTGCAGTTTTCTTTTCAACGACAGTGGTAAGCTCCCAGTCAGGATTTGACAATGCCTGCCGTATGCACTCCAACCCAATTTTATTCTTCTGTAAACTTCTTTCTCATGATCAGGGTCCCCTATGAGTAATTGACCTAAATAAACCTACTCTTTTACAGACTCTAGAGGCTGACTGGCGATCCTGAAATCTTGTTTCCTTGCCAGGCTATTAAACATTATCTTTGTCTTCTGCATATTCATCTTCAATCCAATTGTTGCACTTTCTCAATTAACATCCTCAATCATTTGTTGTAATTCGTCTCCATTGTTGCTGAATAGGACAATGTCATCTGCAAACCGAAGGTTGCTCAGATATTCGCCGTTGAACCTCGCTCCTAAGCCGACCCAGTCTAAGAGCTTGAATGCTTCTTCTAAGCATGCAGTGAATAGCCCTGGAGAGATCGTGTCTCCTTGCCTGACCCCTTTCTTGATAGGTAACTTTCTACTTTTCTTGTGGAGAACCAAGGTAGCTGTGGAATCCTTGTAGATATTTGCTAAGATATTCACGTATGCCTCCTGTACTCCTTGATTACGCAATGCCTATGACTGCTAGCATCTCTACTGAATCAAATGCCTTTTCATAATCTATGAAATCCATATAGAGATGTTGATTGTACTCCGCAAATTTCTTGATTACCTGATTGATGACATGGATATGATCCATCGTTGAATATCCCTTCCTGAAGCCAGCCTGTTCTCTTGGTTGGCTGAAGTAAAGTGTTGCTATGATTCTATAGGAAATTATCTTGCTGAATATTTTATACAATACTGAAAGTAAGCTTATGGGTCTGTAATTCTTCAATTCTTTAACATCTCCCTTCTTATGGATAAGTATAATGTTGGCGTTCTTCCGGCTCTCTGGTACACTTGAAGTTGTGAGGCATTGCGTATAAAGGGACGCAAGCTTGTCAAGCATGATATCTCCTCCATCCTTGATTAAATAGACTGTTATTCCATCTTCTCCAGCAGCTTTTCCCTGGTCATGTCTTTCATGGCCCTTCTAACTTCATCGCTAGTTATAGAAGGAACCTCTGTATTATGTTCATCACTATTTCGAATGAAAGTAGCTTGGCTGTTTTGGGCACTGTACAGGTCAGTATAAAATTCTTCCGCTGCTTTTACTATGTCATCGAAATTGCTGATGGTATTACCATCCTTATCTTTCAGTGCAGACATCTTGCCTTGTCCTATGCCAAGCTGTCTTCTTGCTGATTTCATGCTGCGTCCATATTTTACGGCTTCCTCAATCTTTCCCACGTTATATTTTGAATATCCCTTACTTTCTTCTTGTTGATCAGTTCTGAAAGTTCAGCGAATTCTATCTGATCTCTTGAGTTGGACACTTTCATGTTTTGTAGTTGCTTTATTAGGTCCTTTGTTTCTTGGGAGAGCTTCCCTACTGGTTGCCTTGGTGCCTTACCTCCCACTTCAATTGCTGCTTCTGAGATCAACCTAGTTACGGTTTCATTCATTACCTCTATGTTATCTTCATCTTCTTGTTCTAAAGCTGCATATTTGTTTCCGAGCGCCAGCCTGAATTGGTCTGCTTTTACGCTTACTGCGTCTAGGTTGGCCAGTTTCCTCTTGACTAATTTCACTCTTTCTCTCTTCAAAATAAGAGAAATCCTAGACCTTACTAACCTATGGTCACTGCAATTTACCTTACCTAACACTTCTACATTCTGCACTATGCTTGGATCGGCAGAGAGTATGAAATCTATTTCATTCCTTCTTTCTCCATTAGGGCTTTTCCAGGTCCACTTCCTGTTGCTGCGCTTCCTGAAGAATGTATTCATTAGTTGGAGCCTATTCCTTTCTGCGAATTCGACCAACATCTCTCCTCTTGCATTCTTAGAATCGATGTCATAGTTGCCAATTGCTTGCTCACCAACCTGCTTTTTCCCCACTTTTGCATTGAAGTTGTCCTTGACAACAGTATACTGAGTTTGCACCTTTCTCATTGCTAATTCAACATCTTTATAAAACTGTTCTGTTTCTTCATCATCGTGACTGGAAGTTGGGGCGTAGGCTTGTGCTACCTTCATTTTGTACCTCCTAGTCAGCTTTATTACGACGACTGCTACCCTCTCATTAATGCTGTAGAATTCATAAATATTGCTCGCTATGTTGTTATGGACTAGAAGTCCTACCCCGGATTCTCTGTTATCTGGAAGACCTCTGTAGCAGAAGACGTGGCCGTTAGTCAGCACTGTGTAAGCCTCACCAGTTCTAACTTTACTAAGGCCAATAATATCCCAGGCAATGCCTGAGTATTCCTCAAATAGTCCTGCTAAGCTAGCCTTACTCGAGCGGGTGGGCGTCTTCAACGTTGCCAGGTTCAGTTTCCATTGGTGGCCTGTCCGGACCCAGAGATTCTTAGCACCCTCTGCCACGTCGCAGGTCTGACCGCCGCCTAGTTCAGGTGCTCCGCAGCCGCTGGGCACTGAGGGCCATGGATTAATTGTCGGAGTCATGAGGGAGGGAGTGACTTTGATGAAGCTTAGTGGGTCTGCCTAGTTTGGTTGCACCTGAATATAGCCCGACTAGCTATCAGCAATATATTGTTTTTTTGCCGGTGTCAGGCACCACTCCATGCCTGAAAATGTAGTGGACTGGAGTAGGATTCGAACTTACGACCCTCAGATTTGAGGTCGGGTGTTCCACCTCTGCTCCACGCTCGGTGAGCTACCATAGCGTTAGAGTATTCCTATAGATGACAGCAAGACCTCATCTCGCTCTTCGAAACTTAGTAACGAGCTAAGTGCTTGGTGCTCGAGTACATCAAATCCGTCCCGAGGAAACTGCTGCCTTGCGTTAAACGGCTTCGTTAGTTTAGTCAAATGTTGCACCCAGATGCAAACACATACGTTATCAAGCATTAATAAGTCACCATTAAGGTAAAAATAAACAAACGCACAAGACGCTGACACAGACGCACAACCTAACACATTCGCACACAAAGCGCTTGCACGCACGATTTTAGTTCACTTTTTTTCGTCATTTAACTGTATCACTGCTAGCAAGATCACAGGAGCGAATGCTGGCCACGACGACCGCATTTGGATGGAGGCGAAATGCAAAAACACTCCTGTTAAAGAACATGTGGGTGTCTTAATTACTCATCAGAGACGCCAATCACAAAGGCTTCTTGCAGCGGGCGAGTTGCCTTAGGGCGTTAAACCTCATCAATGAATCCATCCTGGTGAATCCATTATCGTTCAAGCATACCCGATGCTTGCTGTGGACAAACATACGCAGCCTACAACGCAGAACATCTGTCAAATAAAAGTTCACAAGACGCCATGCGCTACCGTTTTTAAGGTGCTACAGTCGCCTACGTTTCTTCCTTAAGCATCTCCGTTGTTTCGGCGACACCTGTACATTGCGGATAGCTTGTTTTGTTAAGTCATTTTACCAATCGTCCAACTGTTGCTTCATTAACTCTGTACTCTTCACCGCCCCTACGACGGCCCTAGCAGCCACAACGCACAATATCATTCCGGGAAAAGGGAGCGCTCCGCGCTCTTGACTATCCCTGGATGGGACGAACGTGGCCACGTGACCTCGTACTCCTCCTAGCTATCGCCTCGTCGCATTCCGAATAGCAGGTGCAGTGGCATAGCACTTGACCCGTTTTATTTTCTGCGATGGTATAAATTTTTCTTTAGGATATTACACGGTAAGAAAACTTTTTTCTCTCGTATCGAGAGTGTTGCTTATGACGGATCTTTTAAAGAGTACTTTAGCGATTTATTTGTTAATTATAACACTCAATCGTTGTGATTTCAGCTGGAATGATGGTGCAAAGCCACATGGCCAAGCTATATTTGCTAGAAATGTAATCACAAGTTTCATGCTCAGTGTTAGCGATGCGCCGATGCCTTTGTATAAAGAGCTCAGAATGATTTAATGCATAGCGCCTATGGTGGTTGTGTAAGGTTAACCTAGACTATGGCTTCTTCAGCAGCACAACCACATTTATCGTCCCCGCATAGTTCTCATTTCGAAAATCGAGCGCATTGTCACCTTGCGCGCGCTTCTTTTTTGTGAAGAAAGATGTTGAATGCATTAGCTTTGTCTTAGACCTGGCTTAGACCTGGCTGCTTCTGCTCGTGGAGAACAGCTTTGAGTTACCATGTGCGATATTCACTTTTACAACGAAGCTCTATATAGCTAGGGTCCCGGGGATTTTTTTCGCGTCTGTCGACAGAAAACGATCATCATCAATGACTAATACCCCCGTAACCAATAAAAAAATATGCATAGACCTGTGGCTCATAAACCCGTAAGGTAGAGGCTACAAGCTCTCAGGAACGTCAAGCTAACAGACCATACATTTTGGGGAACCACGCAAAAACACACAGAACAGCATGCCTCATACCCATAAGGCAGAGGCTATAAACACTCAGCAAAGTGAAGCGAACAGTGCATCCATTCTTTGGAATCACGCATGCAAAATACAGAACAGCATACGTTTCAATAAAGAACAAGCTCTAAACAAGCATCCAAGCCACATAATTGGTCATAAGGCTCTCGTGATAGCAATGCAAAGCACGTAGCTCTCTCCACATACGTTTCCCGGTAAAGATTACTGTTGCATAAGCTGCCGTGGAGACGCCAGCTTGCGACGTGGGGTGTGACGTCGCTTGCCTTTCGTATATAAAATAACTAGCCAAACAACTGATTTCAATGTTGTTGCAGCACCGTTACGGGCGGCGGCGTGCTGTCAAAATTACTATTAATATAATTTCAACTATTTCTCTAAAATAGCAATAATACCATTACTCTAGAGCCTCAGAGCATTACATACACCCCTCAGCAATAGTAGTGGTAGATTTCAACAGCTTCGCTGGAGATCCGCTTTCGCAGAGCTAGGACAGCGAGTTTTTTTTTTTTTTTTTTTTTTTTTTTTTTTTTTTTTTTTTTTTTTTTTTTTTTACAAGGACCGCAAACAACACGGTCTACTTTACGCGCGAAAGTGTCGCTGACGTGAATGGCTATCTGCACGTGAGTATCCGCATTCGCTAGCGCAATCTATAAGGTAACGCACCCATTGCTCAGGCCAAATTACTGTAGCGTTCGTAAGGAAAGTTGATGTTATATGGTTAGTATTTGCATGTTGTTAGTATTTGCATGGTGGCACTGTGCGCATTACCTGCTCGGTCGGAGGCAGCTCTGTACTGTGTCGAACCCACTATGAGTGCCAAATACCGTGCTACACTTAATTTTGAGTGCCCCTGCTAGCAAAACGTGGACCAAAATAGATTGTATTGCCGTTCCGCTAGTGGCATGCCGTTTTTCGTTCCACGTGGTTTCCCGTACAAAAAGTGTCACAAAATAAATCGTCACTGAGTAACTCTCCCCTGTCTGCTCATTGCTGTTTGCCAGTCAACTTTAGATACTCGATAGGGACTTTGTTTGTGCATGTTTGCAAACATAATTAAGGATCATGCAGCAGTCGTTGATTGCCAGGTTGCCATTGTACTAGCACGATACTCAAGCTCGCCTTGTTTTTTATTTTGTATAGGAAGGGCCTGCTGACATAAGCACTGGAAAAAGGTAATTAAAAGTTGGATGGATAAACCAGCGGTGTCTACTAGATCAGCGCCAAGAGCTCTGTTTCTCCCGTTTCTTCTGATAATTTGCAGAAGTGTTAAAATTTCCCTATATATGTGGCGCGGAGTTGCGGGATATCCTCTAAAGCTGGAACTCCGAAGCGAAAAGCTGCCCAAAGCACTCCTTTCGTCTTTGCTACAATATTTATTTGTATTATATTATTATTCAACGTATCTTTATAACCTGTTGCAGATTACACTCATCTACTTTACCTGGCCTATTAAGACATGTGATCATTTCTTGCACGAGAAATAAGTACAGGATTTTGCTAGTTACCTTTTCCAATACAAACACACTTTTTTTTTTGGGGGGGGGGGGTTACGTGCAAACACCACTTCTGATTATGAGGCACGCCAAAGTGGAGGGCTCCGGATTAACTTTGACCACCTAGGGGTCTTTAACGTGCACTACAACGCAAGCACACGAGCGTTTTTGCACTTCGCCTCCATCGAAATGCGGCATATAATTGGGTTCGGACACCAAACTGTTCTCGTCACAAAAGTGCTGATGTACTCGCTGATGATTGTCACTACGAAGTAATTATCACGCCTCTTAAGAGTTTTATTATTTTCTTTAC
The DNA here is from genome assembly GCF_013339745.2 of Dermacentor silvarum. Lineage (NCBI taxonomy): Eukaryota > Metazoa > Arthropoda > Arachnida > Ixodida > Ixodidae > Dermacentor > Dermacentor silvarum. The sequence goes on along the minus strand of NC_051157.2, from coordinate 121,868,779 downwards.
CAGTACAGCAAACGGCAAGGCTCTGACTGGAGTTACTGAAGTCGGGAGGCGAATTTGGATTGGATTCTATAAAACTACTGCTAGGAGACATATAACCTGAAAATCAAGGCCTCAGGAGCGCACATGAGATTATAATAAACTGGGTAGCGCAGCATCTCCAGAGCCCCAAAGAAGCAGCGGTCCATGGAAAGGCGAGGATTATAATAGCCTACCAATAAAGCCCTGGTATATTTTTGTGCCTATCATGTTACAATATGCTTTTTACTGTTCAAAGCAAATGCCAGGGAACGGCTGTCATAATTATCTGTTCAGTGCTGCTACCCACAGTTCCTGCAATAAAGGCATTAACGGAATGGTAAGCGCTCTCTAATACCGTTGTTAGAACACTCATTGCAGAATTATGCATTTGATATATTCATTTGTAGGTGTAATTATGTCTTCGCAATAGTGAACTATGACGTTTATTCTGCTTTGTGATAGCCTATGAGTGTGTACAAGCATATGTTGAATCGTACTTCATAGAAATACTGTAGCGATAACATGGTGCGAATTGAAGACACATTCAATGACAGGACAAGTATCTTCGATCAGTGCCTTCTGTCTCCTTCTTTCCCACTGTTGGGGCGTAGTGGCTTGGAGTTGCACTGCTAAGCCCAAGGGTGCGGGATCAAATTCCGGCCGCACAGGCCGCATGTCGATGGCGACGATTTACGATAACGCCCATGTACCGTGCATTTGGTTCACGTTAAAGAGCGCCAGGTGGTCATATCATTCCAGAGTCCCTCAAAAGACGTGCCCCATAATCACATAATGGTATTGCCAAGTATAATCACAGAATATATTTAATTATGCATTGTTATTCTTATTTTCTTATTACCCTTTGAAAATATAAAAACTGGGTAGGCTCGCGCAGGTTATTTTATGCCGCTCCATTAGAGAGAGCATTGCCGATATACTTGGTCAATCTTCGGCGGAAGCCCTCGAGGTGTAGGACAGTTCTTGAAAGGCAGAAATTGTCATTCAGCCTATTGTAGCACGAACTAACATAGGAAATCATTACGGTTTCTCAGAAAGAAAGCTCTGTGCATGAAGAAAATTTCGCCCTGACCCGGGGATCATACATGGGATCTACGCCTTTTCGGGGAGATCACTCTACCCTTTGACCGATTTAAGCCTAGCAGAGCCTAATAGAAAGCAAACTGAGTCCAGCAGAAAGCACGGCCAAGCTGAATTAGACGACAAAATGAACAAGTCCACGCAACACGAAGAATTTTCGTGCAACTGCCAAGCTTTCATTTTTTTCTGAGCATAAGCAACCACAAAAAAACCACAAAAAGCATAAGCAACCACCAAAGAAAGACGACACCGCTGCACTGAACTTAAAACAACTTTACTTGGAGCCACGGTCCATTTACACATGCTCGTGAATCCCACCCAATCTCCGCATGCCTGTAGCCTAACGCATTGTCATCCACGTCTGAAGCTCAGTCTGAGCAATAGCAGTTTTTTATTAGATAATAAAACTGACGTTGAGCTAACACACTGCTCGCCTAATCTCTTGAATTTACGGCTTCTATTATTTCAAACACGTGCCTGTTTTTAAGTTTACTGATTTCTTCGGCTGCTTTGAATAGTGGCAGACATGCACACTTATCCCAGTGTAATGCAACATCGCTGTCTTCGCCCTTTCTTAAGTTGTTATTATGCTCCCTGCATCTTTCGTCGACGTGTTGGCCAGTCGGTCCCACTTATTCCTTTCCCCAACTTAAAGGAATCTTGTAGACTACAGCTTCTACGCAATCGTGAAAAAGAGTTCCATGCTTCTTTGAACATTTGTTTTCGTGATTACGATCCCTGTCGCACTGACTCAGCCTGCAGAAGGAAGACAGTTTTTGGGCGACCGAGAAATCATCTAATACTTGCGATCTTTGTGCTATTTTATTTAAATTATGAGACGCCGCGTTCTTGTATTGCATAACAGCTTTCTTATACTAGATTCCGCGCGTGATTTCCGCTGTTTCGTCAGTTTTTGAACATTTCAGTAAGAATGATGTGCTAGATTCAACATTCAAGATAATCTGCTTTTCCTAATCCAGGCGACTGGCGCTGTACAGCTTCCACCATTGAATGCAGGTAAGACGGAGCATTCTTAAAGCCCAATTTCGGCACATCTCTTTCACCAATGTGGAGTGTGCGGAATGAAATAATAACAGTATTTTTGCTGGCTGTAGGCTCATATAGCCAATATATGTGATTATCCTAAAACTCAAACAAAATGGCGAGAAAACGAAATTTCCCTAAAGCTGGGAGCACATGGCTTATTATGTGGGTTAGATCAGTCACGTGCAGTTATTAGGATGTTAGAAGCTTCAGACCCAAGGGTGTCTTGTTTGGAATCAAGCAAGTAGTACGGGCTAATGCCATTGCAAATGTTCACCTGCACCACAGCGTCTGCTCGGCGTCTACTTGGCGTTTGCTCGCTACCGTCATGACGTACCATGATAGAGCGGGCTAGTAAATTATTGATGCCGTGAAAAATTAGGCTTTTATAGCATTGCGCATCGTCAACGCATCACCAATTCGAATGCTGTGACGCCATCTGCTGACTACAAATCAAATCGCAGAATGTTCAACGAACCTAAAACCTTTTACGACAGAACTATGCAAAACGCGGCTGCAAAGTGCTTTGTGAAAGTTGGCTAAAAACAGGTCACCTATAAAGCTCTCACAAGCTCATTGCAAAACTGTGTCAGCTACACGAATTCTTAGCCAATAGGAAGGCCAAATTCCCCTCAAGATCTTCTGATTCACGCCGCGTGGTCTGCTCAGCGTCTGCTTGCCATCCTGTTGCATGCTACATGGTTGGTTGATGAATTGACGCACAAAAATGTTTTTTACGCCGTAACCATAAGCTGCGTTTACATGCATGCGACAGCGGGGCTTCGCTTTACCTGTACACTTTCCCTCCAGTTACCTTTCAGCCTCCTTGGCATGTAGTACGGGCTAATGCCCTTGCAAATGTTCACCTGCACCACAGCGTCTGCTCGGCGTCTACTTAGCGTTTGCTCGCTACCTACCGTCATCACGTACCATGATAGAGCGGGGTAATAAATGAATGATGCAGTGAAAAATTAGGCTTTTATAGCATTCCGCATCGTCAACGCATCGCCAATGCGAATGCTGTGACGCCATCTGCTGACTACAAATCAAACCAGTGTTACCGCTCGGTGTCGTGTCTGTAGTGTAGTCCTAGCAGCGTGAAAACAAACAGCCAATCTCAATAATTACAACAAAACATAACTAATTATCTGACCTCAGCTGGATATGAGACTTAGCTATGACGTATTTTGCCGTTTGTTTCTTGCTGACAGGGCGAAGACCCAGAAACAAGCGCGAATTCGAATTGAAGCGAGTGGTCGGCGCTGTATGGGCGTCGCCATGTTACCACGGTTAGGGTGGCTATTGCGGTTACCGGTGGTAACTTCCACAGTAATTTCAACACGGCATTTCAACACAGCCACACCATTTCAAAATTATCTGCTCTCGGACTTGACTCACAAAGGCTATCTTGGCTTCGAAATTTCTTGACACTACGTAGGCAGCTAACAGTAGTAAATTCTTCTTCTTCTTACCTTTCTGATGTGACCTCTGGTGTACCACAAAGTAGTGTTTTGGGTCCTATGCATTTTTGTAATTTACATCAATGAATTACCCACTAACATTACCTCCTGCATGCGACTTTTTGCCCACGATTGCATTATATATAGAGCTATTAAAATTTCTGATGACCACATCTGGCTTCAAAACAACCCTAGCGTAGTCTATTCCTGGTGTTATATTTGGCTAATGACCCTCAACTCGTCAAAGTGCAAAATAGTCTAATTTTCTTTTAAACACTCAAATTCTAAGTTTTCCTACACAAACATTTCTCTAGTGGCTCGGGCGTAGTCAATAAGTACTTGGGCTAAAATCTCACGTCTAATCTTTCATGAAAACCCCATATCATGAGCATATGTGCTACGGCATCCCAGAAATTAGGTTATTAACGTCTCAACCTAAGTCATGCACCTGGTAGCATACGCAAATTAGCTTATGTTACCTTAGTTCGTCGGCAGCCTGAAATCGCCTCGTCAATTTTGGTTATCTCATAAAGGTTACCTCTTTCAATGTTAGAAGCCGTACAAAACAGAGCCGCCAGATTCATCTCATCCAACTACGGTGGGCATTCCAGTGCCACTCAAATTAAAGTAATGTATTCCCTCCAAGCATTATCTACCTAGAACTCATCAATGGCTGATTCTATGCACCCAATGCACGATCTTGTGGAAGCGAATAGTAAAGATCCTGCACGTGTATTAAAAAGCACCAGTCCTACGCGAAGACAGGGCTCTTAAGAATTTTACAACTTATCAGATTTTTCGGTGCAAAATAATTTTTTGCAAAGAAGCCGGTTTATATTTACTTGCAAGAAATGGGATAGTGGCTTCTTCCTAGAGATCATTCTCAGAAGCTATGATTCTGAAAGGCCATTCTGGTTTGTGAGTCCTTGCACGAAAGCAAACCCTAAGGCTGTCTCTCTTACTGCTACCTATGGCAGCTGCCAGACAGGTGAAGTTCATATTTTCGCACAACTTCCTTCCTTCTAAGCATATGTTTTAGCATGAAACACCAGGGTGGCTTTCAGAACGCAACTTAAAGCTATGTTTGCTTTTTCGTTGAAAATATGTTTAAGAACACAAATCCCGATTCTTTAACAGGTGTGAGAACGCACAAAGATTGTTCCGCCATTAACGATAACACGTTCTAAACCGTGTGATTAGAATTTACTGGTTTACATCAGCTCAGAATGTCCGCTCCTTCAACGATACACCGGTCTTTGTCTGTCGCTTTGCGAACCAAGCTGGGCAACCTGATGCACCATGGCGAGAAGTTCTGGTGAGGATTTCTTCGGTTCCACTGCGAGCTTTGGTCCTAGCGAGAGGATGCGCTTGAAGTTCTCTGGGAGGGCCACGACCGCTGTTGCGTGAAATATGGAAGTGGGTGACTTCGCTGCTTCCACCCCTTTTTTTCAATTGCCTCAGCTCAATCAGCTGTTGGCTCCATGAATTCGGTTGTTTGGTCTGCCAGACGTAGACACTCAGCAAGCTCCCTGCTTGCGGTTGTCGAGGGCGCTGCTTGATTAACCTGTGCCGTCAGGCTCATTCGGAAGGTGCGTGTCTGCCTACGCCACTCACTGCGAACTGTCTTCATTATTCTGATACCGCAGCCATATGACAGCTTGAAACATCTGAACGGAAGCGGCACACCTGCTGGCAGTTGTTTAGCACGAATGCAAAAGAAAAGCGTTCTCGTGCGGTCCTCTCGCTGGGACCGAAGTTCGCAGTGTCCACGAAGAAATCGTCACCAGAACTTCTCGCGACGGTGTGTCAAGTAGCCCAGCATGCTCCGCAAAGTAACAAAGGCCGGTGTGTTGCTGAAGGAGTAGACATTCTGAGCCGATGTACTCCAGCAAATTGTAATCACACTGTTCAGAACGTGGTGTTATTCTTGGCGGAACAATCCTTGTGTGATCTCACCTCTGATATACAAGTGTGGTTGTGTGTTCTGAAACTGGGTGTTTTCAAGGTAAAAGCAAATAGAGCTTTAAGTTATGTTTTTGATAGCCACCCTGGTGTGTAGTTCTCAAAACTACAAAAGCCACTAACACAGTTCCTAAAAGAAAATCTAAACCGGCTTCTTTGCAAAGATCCTTTTGCACTCGAGAAGTCTGATGAAGTTGTAGAACTTGTAAGAGCGCCGTGGTTGCGTAGGCTTGGTGTTTTTCAATCGACATGCAGGATTTTTGCTATTCGCTGGCTCCCCTTCCTGTTCCAATAGGCCTTCGAGCCATCACACAATAAATACAATTTTATCATCATCATCACTATTCGCTTGCACATGCTAGCCTATTCAGGTGCACAGAATTAGCCATTGAATAATTCAGTAACGTCGCCTTTCAAAATGAACCAAGGGGTTCTCGTTAGCAAGTTTTTTAGAGCTTTTGGCAATTCACCTCAGGTCGACATTTATAAAATGGGATATCATGAAGCCTATCTGCAAAAGTGTGGTGAGTGTATAGGCTCCACCATCGCCCCGGTTTTAAATGACCTGCTCGTAGCCAACCTAGGCAAAGCGCTCTGAAGCGTTTTGGAGTATGGCTCTGTCGTAACGATTTTTAGCTTCGTTGACAATTGTATGATCTTTTGAGGCAAGAGCATCAATGGCTCACTGCACAATAGAGCCGGTGCCCGACGTCTGTAGCTGCAAATTGGCACCTAAATTTCTCTTCAATGCGGCACTACCTCTCGAGCACGCTTCAGCGGAGTTCCCATTAGATGCGACGCCAAGGAACGAGCGCGCCTATACGGAGAAGAGCGGGCGAAAGGATACACATGCTCGCTGAGTAGCGCGCCAGGTCTTGCCTGAAGGAAGAGGGCAACACAGTGACGCCACGTCACCTTCGCTGTCACTCTCGGAAGCCTGTGTTATCCGCGCTTTCCTTGTCCGCCCCAGCTCTCGCCGGCGTTCCATCTGCGATTCGGTCAGGCCAAATCAAAACGCGCCAAGCGTCTCCACGCGCTCGCTTGCCCGCGAAGAGTTCATAGCTCTAAAGACCGCTCAGCTGCGTTTAATTGGACGTTAGTGCTATCGAATTCACAACTCATAAGAGGTCCTTAGGTGTCCTCGGATTTTCTTTTTCTGTGTATCTTGAACTACATTATTCTTTCGCGGGCTTGTTTTTTACCACTCGTTGCATTTGTTTACTCGCATGTCTTTACTAATATTAGTTGATTTCTTCTTAAATATGCATTGTCTCTTTCGTTTTATATTACATGTTTGCTTCTTCTGAAAGTGCTTCTTTGTACCATGACCCACTCCTGCGATAGCCATGCTAAAATGAAGCAGTATGTAAACAACAAAATAAATAAATATATAAGGGAGCTGTGGCCTGTTCAACATACTTCATCATCTTAGGACGACACTCATGCCTGCTGGAGTATTCGCTTGTTCTGGAAGGTGCTTGTTTAGTTTAGGAGAAAAAGGAAACATTTCAATGTACTTGGAACGACGCCGTAGGGCCAGGTAAAAGTTCCATGGTGTGAAGTGTGCGATTCTAAGGCATCACAATAGAAACAGATAAAATTAATCTCACGTTATTCCTTGAGGGAAACAACCATAACTTCTAGATCGCGTCCTCGGAGGCAGCCACAACGCTGACTTCGTATACTATTGTCGGAAGCCTTTCTAAAAGCAAAGAGTTATCAAGGTGCTCTCCAGTAAACAACGCAGAAACCGGATAACTATCTTTTCAACACGTTGCAGAGGAAGCACCTAAATTCTCTACTGGCAAATGCAGTTTCGGTGTTCCGGAACTAGCGTGAAAAGTGATAAAGGCGTTTCATGAGTGTGGACCAAGGAGGATTAAAAAATGCATTTTTTTAATCCTCCTTGGTGTGGACATCACAGTTTTTCGCGTCGTGCGCTGACTTAGTGGCAATAAATATATGGTGATGGCCACCTCGAGCTTACACATGGCATGAGCCTTCTCATAAACGACGAGACTTTTACTCCCAATGTATACGTAACATTTCTGGCACGCTCTATTGCCACGCTGCCTCTCATGATGTACTTATAAAGGGGTTTAGGCAGCAGTTATTCCTGTGACTGACAGGTGACTCGCTCTGGCAAGAAAACTTCAGGCCATTTTTTCTGAAGTTATATGTGTATGAGCACATCCGATTGGGGTGTGTATTTTGTTGATGCCTGCAGTTCAGTAAATGCGTCGCAATATAAATGTTACTAATCCCGATGCAAAACTGCATCACAGGAAAATCACAATATAAACACGGGATTGCATATTGTGACAAAAATGTATATTTTAAAACTGCAACGCAAAAAATATGCATGCGTGGTGTTTAAGTAAGTAGTGGGTACATTGTTTCTCGCGTATTTTTAGTAAAAAAAAATCGTTCTTTAAGGCAGCGCCGTTGTCTTTTGCTTTCTTTCTTTGTCGAGCCCGTGTACTGGTGCTGCAGTTCTAAAGTGCATTTCACTCGACTAGCCAAGGACTGGTCCCACTGAATAAATTGCAGACTTATTCTACCCAGATCACTTGCGTTGCTGCAAGAGGATCGCATTGAACGAAGGTACCGCAGCCGATGTGAGCTGTAGGCATTCGATCAGCATACGTTGAAACCAGGACAACAAGCACACCTGCAGTTTTCGGCTATGAATAATCTATAGCGAAGTGACACTCAAAAGGATGAGCCATTGTGCATTCCCAACAGCTGCTTCTTATACTCCAGCAACTGCCGCTAGAGGAAAGTGAACTTGGCGCGAGCGGCGTTCGTTCCGCTGTGGCCTTCGCCAGCGGCCTCTTACCGCGTGCCCCCACAATGCGGACTTGGTAGAAAGGTGGACAAAAATAAAAGTGTATATTCGGAATGTGAAGATTTCCGTGGACTAGCTACCTCTATCGAGAGTGCAAAGAAAAACAACGAAGCAACGCGTCTCGATTGCAATGAGGTTTCTCGTTTTGCTCTGCTTGCTTTGCCTTGTTTTGGGTAGTATTGGTAAGTAGTCCTTTCTTGCAAAGTTTACTCTCACAAACGTTATATGAAGCCACGTTGGCACAGCCATAAATATGTATATACATAATAGGAGCAAAATGATGAAAAATATAAGTGGTGTTATATTAAAATGTGAAATCCCTAGGACCTTTTTTTTATTATTTCAATAATTGTTTGCAATCGCCCCGACGCGCGCGCGTGTCCAAAACGCATTCAGGCGAATTCCCAATATGACCTGCCGAGGATGCGAGCGTCATCTGGATATCATTTTCGCAAGAAAAGTACCCGAGCGTGCGGCTGTGGGTCTGGTAGAAATGCTGGAAAAGGGGTTTGTGTTTGAGTTTCCTCGGGACAGAATTATGTTTTCTCGTACATTCAAATAACAATCCGACGCCGAATCCGACGCCGAATCGTAAAGTCGTACTTTGACATTTTCTGGTGGATTTCACGGTGATAAATTAAAATTTTGTTTACCAAAACCTTGCACCACATGAAGGGCCTGCGCAGTTGGGGTGGTTGGGGATAATTTTCTACGCCACTGATGCCGACATCACACGCCGACGCTGGACGCCGATGCCGACGCTGATGCTGAAGCCGACGCCGGATTTTCTGCGACACGGGGCCCTTAACGCGCGTTAAAATTTTATTGAGCAGACGGTTGCTTTTGTCCTATGGTGGGAGGCGTGCCTCAGTCAAAGAAGCCTTGGAGAGGAGCCATCCTCTCTGCCCGGTCCACCAGCTTGCGCTGGTTATCCGGGTGGGTGCTGGCCAGTTGGCGCTCCCACTGCTCGACGAAGGTTTGGAAGTTGGGTACTAGGGATATGGCGTGTAGGCACTTTCACATCATATGGGATACTGTACAGGGTGTTTTGGAGAGCTCGAATTAATGCAGGTGCACTGTAGTAGTTGTCAAGAAACTGAGAAAAATATTTTTTTTCGTTTTATTGCCATGTTTCCTACAGAATAGAACGGAAAATATCCTTCTTTCTAGATTTCCTTGATAACTACTACAGTAGTTGAGAAAATCTATAGTTTTAGCAAGAGCGCAAGATCACGAAACATTGCTGCAGATTGCACGCACTGTGATATCTAGAGCACTAGTTACCTTAGCTCGTTTGGCGTTCCGCGTACCCGAAAGGTGGAACACATCCGTTTAGGGCGAGTAAATGTGATGTGGCAGCGCGTTTGTGTGTGACAACGACGTCAACAATGACAGCTACTGGACTGCGACGACGACACCAGTAATAACGTATATACTATGACAGCCATACGAATGACTTGACGATGACCGCCATGGCATGACCGCTACCGTGACGATGTCATGACGACGACAATGACAACGACGACAGCGTGACGGCTGATGCGCTTATTCTCTTAGCATGACGAGAATATGAAGTAATAATAAAGTAATATGAAGTAAGCCTGTGTAACTGGGCCGTTGAAGAAGGTGGTGTGATGTCATTGATTGTGTGATAGTGCTAGTAGCGACGGTTAAAGCAAAGTATAAAGTGGCGCTCTATGGCTTGTAAAAGTAAACTGTTGGTATGTGATGTGACACACGTTCCATTCCTCTCAAAGCGCTATAGCCGCCACAATTCAAATAGAGGGGTGAGGTTTTAGGCTCGTTTCGTGCATGAGTGCAACAGCAATGCATGCGCTTTTTCAGATGCTTTCGAGTGTGTTTACATGGGTGCCGCGTATTCATTTTATCGAAATATTTCTCATTTATGTTTCCCAGCGTGGCTCGTTTATATAGGTTAAAATAGTTATATGCACTCTGATTAGTGAACAGCGGCTTTTTCCGATACAAGAAGTGCTACTTCCTGTTCGTTTTACTGTACTAGCTATTATATATATATATATATATATATATATATATTGTCTCCGCCCTGCTGCACGTAGAGCTAGATTTTATTCTGTGCCCGGGTTCCACGATGAAAAAGTAATGTAGCGCTTCTGACGCCGTGCAGATTCGGCAAGCGATGTGACAGAACACGATCTCATTGCAGGATGGTCTGCTTCACATAGACGACTGCTTACTTTAATGTCATTCAGATTGTGGACATGTAGCGTTTGTTAGTACCTGCTATATCACAACACGGTGACTCGCGCTTTTATACAATCATGTAAACAGCCATCGTCTATTACGCAGATTACTCGTGAAAGTCATGGAAATATTCTTGAATGAAACGTGTAAAAATGGACACATAATCCATAAAGATTCTCCAAAGCCTCAAATCTAGACGGCTCTTGTGCAAGACTTAAGTTAGAGCTTTTACAACATCACGCCCACAAGAAGCCGGTCAAGGTCCCCGTAGGTCCTCTCCAGTCAAAGATTGATCGGTATACTTGAGCTAACGTTCTACCAATGACATGTCTTTGCACAGAAAATCGTGGGCGATTGCAAAAGACGTGTTCCCTTTTCTCGGGTACTTCGCACTCCTCGCGGTCCAGACTCTCTGCACGGCCACTGAGATGCAGGTATTGCAGAGTGGATAGGGGCTCGGTGGCTTATACTGTTGTAAAAAAGTAAAAAAAAAATATGTCTGTAACGGTGGTATTCTTAGGAAGCGCAACTCACTTCTACGATAACAGATAAGAAAATAAGGAAAATAACAATAACTATGCCGTAGTAAACACTCCCTGTAATCTAAAGATACTCGTCTCTAAAGGTGACTTTTGAATCTAATTATCGCGAATAACCTCAAACTTCATCCGAGGCTACGCTGATTACGGAGCCACAAGGTACATCCGCATACTACTAAAGCAACGCGTTATGTCGATTCGAGAAATAGAGAAATTAGTTTCTAAGAAAATTGCTAAATGTTTAACAAGATAGTCTCCACGCAGGAGACAGTGAAGGTACTGGAGAACTGCAAGCAAGGTGACTAAAACCCATTCGAGCAACTTACTGTGGTGGAAAAGACGAGCTAAAGTCAATGCACCCATATGGCTTAGGAACCAACCAGTGGCGCGCCAACGAAGTAACAAGCAATACTTTGTCCGTCATGGTCATACTCATACTCTAATAACAATACGTCGCTCACAGTCACAGACTCCTCCTAAGAAAGCTGCGACAACCTGACCTAAAGTGATTCGTTATTCCCATTTGCTTTCTACAAATAAAAACCCTTTATTCGATACAAGATGTTCAAGCAATTATATTTTTGTTATATTGAAACGTCTACTTTTTCATCGTTCTCCGATAACGTTTCACCGACTAACAAATTTTAAACTTTATCGCATGGCACAGAACGCGCCTGTATGTATCGGACGTTTCTCGCACGTTATCGATGGTTCTATACGTTGCCTGTTGTCACCGAGCCTTGTGTAATCTGACTGTATGCGCAGTAATCTGAATTTTGCAGTACTTTCTGGAAGACATATGCGGGCACCAGCGATTGCGCTGGAGCCTTTGACGAGTCATGTATAAAAGCCGACGCACTTGACCCGCTGATCAGATTTTGACAATCGCAGATTGTGCTCGCAGCTATCGTTGGTCCGCTTGCTTTTGTGGTCACAGGTTCTCCTTATAAAGAGTGCGTTTTGTGATTCATAGCTTTTGTTACTGTGTTCTCCGTCACTATAACGTGCCAATATATATATATATATATATATATATATATATATATATATATATAGCTAACAGCTATTGATGCCAAAAAAAGCATAGGGGAATTGGTAAATTATGAAGCAAAGGAAGAATGAGCGTTATCAACATAACTTGCCGCCGGTGGGATCCGAAACCACAACTTCTGCATTACGCGTGCGTCGCACTACCAATTGTGCTACGACGACTGCTGTCAGCGCTGTCACTAAGTCGAGTAATATCGTGTAAATGATTTCGGCCTGGGGTTACGATTCCACCGGCGGCATGTAATTTTGTGCCAACGTTCACTTTCACTTTTTTATTATATTCTTCTTTTTAATTTCAACCAAAGATAATTTCTCTTGTGCTTTCCTTGGCTTCAACGTCTGGTGATTGACAAAAATTTCCCTTCTTCTCATATATGTATGCATATACGATTTTTAATGAGAAATTTGCGCATCTAACTGTTATTCTCGGGATGAGTTCTAAAGTGTGTCCCAGCTAAATTTAGCAAGGCTGCTCAACCAAAAAAAAAAAAAAAACAGAATCATAAACTCAGTGCAAGATACAATTATAAGGCCTGCAGTGTTTGGCCCACAGACCTCTGGCGAGCACAGTAGGTCTTAAAATCGTGTCTTGCACCATGTGTGTCTTCGCTGAGCAGCTTGGATAAATTTAGCCGGGACACCCTATATATTCAAGCACATGTTTATTTGAACCCTTTCGATGCATCACTTCATGCCGCTGCCACGTTGAATTCAACTCGCAGACGAAGGTCACTAATAAACTGTTTCTTCTGAATCTGTATGCTTTCTCTATTTGGCCTCTCTGCTGGGTAAGAATAATTGGAACCTGTAGTGAGGCATTCATTCAGATAGGTGTTTTTTTTTCGAATGCATTACTCGCACTAATTTTATTGGTTGATCGTAATGTATTTTTGCTCACTTTTTTACCTTTTGCAGCCTTCAAACTTCCTTTCTTCTGTCATCTTTCCGGAAACCAGTGCGTGCCACAGAATGAATGTCCTAACGGCAAGAAATCGTGGATTATTGGTTGCGGAAAAGGCAATGTTTGTTGTAAAATTGGTAAGAAACCTTTCTTCCTGTGCGTGGCATTATTATTCAAAGCCATAATATTCACATTGTAGGGTAAAAATAAACGAATGGCTCGTGTACGGAGACGATCATTTAGAGAGCGAAGTGTAGGTGGGCAGGTGATGTTATGAGTAATAGTGCACGTGACAGCATAAGAGAGAAGCCATTGAGAGAATCAGGGCATTATTTTCTGATCTGAAATGGGCTAAACGAGAGCTATTAGCCCCGAGAACGTTGAGTTGGGCCTCTTAGCGTGTGACGTCAGCTTGGGGACCCCGCTGCCGCTCCGCTTGAGTGCTCGGCACCTGATGGCTTCCTTGACGTGACGGGTCTACTTAGCCTGCCTGAGTTTATACAGTGACGCTAGTCGGCAAGCTTTTACTGCATCGTACGGGATGTACTAGGACCCTAGTAACCACGTAAGTGACCGGAATGATTTGCTCATGGAGACGTTTGCCAAACATGACTTTGTAACGGCGTGGGCAAGTTGTAAAGACAGTTGCGTGTTCATGAAGAATCCACAGAAACTTCCCGGCTTCTTTTTAAAGATCAACTGCAGCGTTGCCCGCTGGCCTGCCCTGTCAGTGCAGTAATAAGTGCTTACCTTTTTTAAAGCACACCCAGCGTGGTCCGTAGCACCCTCAGTTGAGCATGAACGTTTTGATTTTGTTTCAGAACAGCACATTAGGCTTATTACAAAGACACCTTGATGTCATTCGCAAGAAACTATGTGGTTATTAGGTTGCTGCTAGTGCATGGAGTGCTTCAGCGGCATTGCTCCAAAATGCGGTGTTTTACTGTTATAGGGCGAGAGCGGAAAAATGTGCCATTAGTTTTGTGGCTTAAATACCAGCAGGTGGAAATGGCTCCGCATGATGCAACCTGAGTGTGCATTATCAACATTCCTAGGTTCAACTCACATTCGAAGTGCCCACAATGCACTAAGAAAGGCTGAAAAGAGAAATTATGTGTGGCAGTGTAGGAATCGCCCTAAATTTCAATTTTCTTTATGCTATTCGTTAATGGAAACAGGAGCATTTCAACACCAGAAAATTGATGAAACTCATACCATCGTCAGCACTTCAGTGCATATTTTCTACCGCATATATATACAGGTATTTGGCGGTTCTGAAATGTCTTGAAGCTCTGGTAAAATGGCGAGCAAAATTAGTGGGCAAAGCAGGCACTGTACGTTATGTCGTCATGTGCCACACTGCTGACCTAGATTTTGAAATTAAGCTTGATTGTTTCCACCATTTCTCAGTTTCGCCAGTGCATGCTACAGTCTGGTCAGATCAGTTCATTTCCTTAAAAGCCCCTTTCACAGGGGTGTTACATACGGGAGTCAGCGTATGCCAACTCTTATTCAGAGTTTTTTCTTTGTCCTTGTAAGGGGTAGCGCGAGCTCAGCGAGGCTTGTACTGTGATGTGAATAAGTTCTGATGTAATAAAAACAGGTGACCCCCTCGGCCCAATATTTCTTGCATTGTCTTCAATGTATTTTATTCTATAAGCGCCTCACGTGTATTCTGAAACTGCGAGAATATAACCGAGGGGAAAAGTTTGGGTTTGTTATTAGTTATCTAAACAAGTAAAAATCTCGAGCAATATACGAAAAAGGACAACTTAGGCGACACATGCCAATGCAATACAATGTGCCGCTTACCATGACTCCCTTATAAATAACGTTTCTTGCTTGTTTTTCTGTCTTTTTTTGGATGAATCAAGAAAACGTTTTTATTTTTCCAGTGATAAAGTCCTATTTCAGGACAGCTTTATTGCTTTTCAAAAATTGATTGAAAAGAAATACTCTCGCCATGCTATCCCAAAAAAAACTACAATCAATATTTGCGATTCAAATTGATACCGAGATGTCTTTGTGAGAGGATAGTGTAAAACATACAATTTTGACGCATAATAAAGCGTGGTGCAACTGGGGTTCGAAGTGTCCGCTTATCAGTGAGATTACGAGACTTCTCTTGTAAGAAAAATTTTAATTATCTAGGACGATGCACACAAATAGAATTGAGTAAAATGCAATGATAGTATTCAACTGCACTGCCGCTTAGTGGACGGAAAATTTTGATAATGCGCCTTAATATCCTGCGTTGCTTACAAAGCTGCGTAGAATTCAGTTTACTTACTGGGCGTTATCTTTTGCGAGAGTCATGAGAATGTGTCTGTGACCACAATTGGAGTGGTGTTATTGAAGGCATATCAACCCTTTCAGGCGCCAGTTCTGTTACTTGAAAACTTACTTTCACCGCATTTCTTCCATCTTCAGAACCATAATATGCGTAAAGCTGCAGAGCAGATTAAGACTTTTGAATTCTTTCGTGAGTTTTGTCATGTTCAGAGAATATGTACTCCATGCAAAAACGTAGCATAGGAACGTCAGATATGAGAACATCAACTATTTCATGCCTAGCAGGCTTGAAAATCACCTATCCAACCACTTGTAAATTATGACCAGAGCAGCAGATTGCTAAAAGCAAAGAATTGGCTCTCCTACATACAACGACGTATTCACGACGAGCAAAAATACGCGACCGTCTGCCTTCCCACTCGTTTTACTAAAACGTTTTGCAGATGTTTTTGCACAGGTTTTGCAAACGTTTTGCAAATATTTCAAGAAGCACTCGTTGCAGAAAATGCAAGAAATTTTATCTGCGATGGCCATTAATAAGCGCCTATGCAAAGGTATTTCATAGAAGTAGTCACGCGAATTAGTTCTCGGATGACGAACAGCTCTCAAGCGGAGGACGATTTGCTTGCTCAGGTTTTATTGAGGGTCATTGAGAAGCACCTATAGGGGCGTTGCAGGCGTTGCACATCGATGTTGCGCGAGGTGAAACCGAAGGAAAACAGTCGACGTTAGTCACTGTCCAAAGAAATGAGTACGTAGATTTGCCTTGACGTTTGTTGTCCCTTCAGGTCCGACCAGTGCATGCAGCACGGTACGGTACACGCGTAGCTGGTCCACAGAAACACTAATGTGTGTGAGCACAACGCGCGTGCCAGCAGCGGAAGCCGCAACGTTGTCCTGGCTCGGGTAGGGCCTATTCGTGCAGTGCGTGACGGTGCGTCCACTATGATTCTTCGCTGTTGCTGCTGACGTTCTATACATCTACTTGCGAGCCGCGCCTGCGCTCCACAACTGTTCCAGCCACTGGCAGTGCCACCACCAGCGACGGCCACACATGTGCCTCTAGCGACTTCTAAATCGCTATCTCAAATAAATAGCTCTCAAATATCAACGCAAAACAGGTTAGCTATATATACATACATATATATATATATATATATATATATATATTAGGCGTGACCATGCTCAACCTCAATGGATCAGGCTAAATATTAAAACAAACGTTGTTTTTTTATTCCTAACAGTATCATTCAACATGCGGAAGCGTAGTCCTCATTAGGCAGTTGCAGATGTTTTCTATTTCACCAATTTAAAACTACTTTGTCTTGTTTCGTACTCACACTGAATTCCTCTACCACGCAGCAAAAAAGCCTGCGTGCTCGTCGTTGGGAGGAACGTGCGAAGCAGTTTGCAGCGGTCGTATCAACAGAAATGCTAGCTGCCCTGGACTCAAGGCGTGTTGCATTTACATGATCTAGTGTGCATGTGCCGCTGTTGACCTCCGCACAGTACTCGAGTACACCGAAGGCAGCGACGGTGACATCTTCTGTGTCGTTCTTTTTCTCCGATTGGACAATACGAATAAACTATTGCAAATTCTATGAAGTCCGATTGTAGATTTCGCATACAACTTTAAGTTGTGGACAGTCTAGCAATGAACTTGGCAAGCACTGCTACGCGAAGCAATGATCACTTTTCTTGATATTCTGTTGATATCCTTGAGCTCTTTTGTGCGTGATGCTGTAGCATATTTAAATACGTGTAACCAATTTTAAATTAATTCAGACCTCTCATCTTCTTTGCCACTGCAACACAAACAGCCTTTTGTGGAGAGTTACCACAGATGTGAGCTTCATTTTCAATAGTCAGTCTCACATAGCAATGCAGTACTTCATGTGTGAATGAGTAAATGCTTGATAATGATTGATGAGTTGTGGGGAAAAAGTAGTGTTGTAGTTAGAAAGAACCTATAAGTCATGATATGCTTCTTGCTCAACATGGTGTGCATGCGAACTTAACTTTTGGTAAGAATCTGTAACTATGGTGCTTTGAAATCTTGGATTATAGGAGTGCTTTATTGAACAGTTGTAGATTACGTCATTATTCATTGATGTTTGCCTTCGCGCAGATAAAATGAATGAACAGCGTTTTCGTAAAAGTACGTGGGGTGCCATTAATCGCGCACCAATAAGATCAATTTTGCAGTTAGCCGTTATTGCTACAAACTAGGGAGCTAGGATTGCTATATAATAATAATATATGGTAGTGTCGTACACGCAATGAATCGCAATAGCATTTGCTAGGTGAAGAGACACCTCATCGACATACAAAGACTGCAACCTGGGGGTTTATTGACTAATATTTTACTACATGTGTGTAATTTTTGCGCTATATATTTCAAATGACTCTAGATATGTGCTAAAATTGTATCAGTAATTCTTTATCGACCTAATTTGCATTCAAGATTTTCATGGTTTAAAGACTCAAACGCATTTGTAAAGAAGATAAAAAATCCTGCTAGTAAACATAGGGAGTCTATTGGTTTACTAAGGGAGTCAACATTGAATCAAATTGTGGTCATCGTACATTAGTTAATTTCTCAATGTATAGTGAAAGGACATAATTTCGAAAGCAGCTATTTGCTACGCCATTACTTTGTCTTAATATAATACAGGACGACAAACCATTTGAACATAGTGAAATAGCACAACGTCGAGTAGACAGACTTTCTCTTTCACATTTCGTTTGTTATGATGGTCATGACTAACACCGCGGTATGATGAAGGCCCGTAGGAAATAGGCTGCTAGACTTAATGCACAGTGAAGATACTTGTAGCGATGGCATATTAAAATTTCTGCTTGGTAATTATTGTCACAAAGTACACCTATCATGAAATTAAACACTAGAACTATCAAATAAACACGGTACCAATAATCTTGAAATGCGTTGACTTTTTGAAGTTGATGAGCTGCACCGCTTCAAGTCAATGGTTTACTCGAGATGACAAAAATGTTCAAAATGATTTTTCCTTTGAGGCAAGGTGTGCGCACAAAATCCGCGCTTGCAGCTTAAAGCCTGCACATGTTTGAGGGGCATAGAACACCAGCGTGATTATAGCAGCTGCAAGCAAAGCGTAGCACATTTGTTTTATTTGCAGACATGTGACAATCAAGCGCTATGGTTTCGAAGCGGAATAGTTACAATAAATTGAATGCAGAACGCGAAAAAAAGTTCGCAGAAGCCGCATACGCCGCCTAATTCCAAATGTATCAGCTGCTCGCTATGTTCTTGCCTCTTCCAATGACTCTGCATTCGGCACGGCTCTCAGCTAGAGACAGCTGAAGCGGCAGCGGTCGACCGCAAGTAAAGAAATCCAATGCCAACAACTGCGGCAGCAATGAGGCCCAGGATGACGAACGGCAGTATCGCCCACGATGTAGCGGCGCCGGTACTGCTGCCCGATTCGCCAAGGCCGTCCGAATCTCCAGGTATCTGCTGCAGGAAAAAAAAATGATTGTGTTGTTTATTGACACACTATACCCTCAAACATTTTCAAAGAACTATGAATCCAGGATACCGGAGTGTAATCACCTAAATTGACTAATAGAAATGGATGCATACATGTGCCGATGTGGAGACTTGCTTCATAAGAAACATTGCAAACCGTAGTTTTGATCCTTTATATAACTGTTCCTTGAAGGTGTCGCGAAGACGCATGAAATTATTATTCAATACACACACACACGTTTACGGATCAGGATATACACGCCCAGTTGTTCATAGCTAGTACACCTATTCGTACATATCGGAAGTTTTATAAGGGGCAAGTATATAGAAGGTACCTTGCGACTCGACAGTTTATTTAAAGCAACGATAGCAAAAACAATAAATATTATGGGATACAAATAGCTCCAGTGACATAAGAGAATAAATCAGAAAGCACAACAGGCTCTGTTTTTATGCTTCATGACCTCTAAATGTCAGTCAGTTCATTTACTTGCCGTTCTCGGTATAGCTTTTCCAATTAATATTGTCACTTTTATTGTTTACAGTTTTAGCATAAGTAAACACAATACCTTAGGTTTCTCGTGACTTTTTTCTGGATTCAAACAAAGGCGATATACAATGTCATTATATATTCGTCTCCCTAAATAACTGGTGCTCATGAAGTAAACGAGCACACGTGCCTTCCCAAACAGGCTTACAGCCACAATGACAGGAATGCAGCAAAGGATGAGAATTCGGGAAACCTTCTGACGAACTGCGGTTCTCTGGAAGTGTGATGTTTAAATGTCGGTCACTCTTGTCTTCATATAGTTTTTCACATGTAGGTGGGAGAATCCTTCTCCAACGACAATGCATGAGAGAAATCGCAGTGTTTAATTTGACGGTCCATTTGTGCAATCATTATTTTCTGTTTAGGTGCCTTTGAACGAGCGAACAAGCACTACCAATCTTACCCATTGCCAGAAAGATGATGTCCATTATGTTTTTTTTATTCTGGCATTCTTTTTTGACACAATGAGACACGCCATGAGTGGATCGCGACCATTCTACGGCCCTTCTCGCCCCGTTGCATTTATACCTGTGTGCCACCGGTTCTTATAATAGTTCGCTCAATTTTGGATAGGTCGCGTCGGTGTAAAAAGCATCAAACTGTGAAATGAGTGCGGAATTTCTAGGCGTGGGTATCAGACACGAAATCAGCATACAAAGCGATTCAAGGGAACCACGGGCTTTATAGTATTTTTATTAGCGTTCGCAAGAGCGTGGAGAAAGTACACAATACGCTCACGGGCAAAACAAAAAGACTGAGAAAATTCCCACGTAGCAAACGTAAAAAAATTCAAGGGCACTTATGTACCCCTACGTGGATTAATGCGAAAGCATTGCGACCTCTTCCCGATGAGGACTCGTTTTACGAAAGGTAATGGTATTGTTTTCACGTTCCCTTATATCACTTCTCGCATCACGAGACTCGTTCGCGTACTTGCGTGGATGTTCAAAGGGGCTCGGCGTAGATATACTGACTGAGATGTCGAAGTCGAATGGTTCGTCCATCGGAGCGCACGATAGAACTCATCGAAATCACCGCACCGACTGGCATTGGGCCCGTGCCGTAAGCGTGTTCACAGAGGGAGGGGCAATATGGGAACGCTGACATGATGAGCGGCATTGGAACCAGTTGTGGAAGAAGACGACGAACGCGCGAACAGTGGCACGAGCGCGTCTCTGTGGCCACGTGACTTTTGTATCTTTCGTGTAGTCGAAGTGTTTTCGCTCAAGGACTTTGAATGTCGACTGAACGATGAGACATATAAGGCTTTCGCCTTAATAAATGCGCACGCATGCAAAATTGCAGAGTGAGTGGCCGGCAATGGCCTCAGACAAAATAAATATGTAACTGTCATGTCTTGTTTTTTACGAAAAAATGACTGCAATATTGGTGTATTGTTTATGAAAATACCTTGTGACTGCCAACAATTCCTGATGTTAAAGTTTATGTAAAGCGTTTTGGACACGTCTTGGTACATATATATATATATATATATATATATATACGCCTATTTGCGCAAATGCAGAGATAGCTGCCGTTTGGCCCAAATTTGTAGCTTGTGATTTGAGTTAGACTTACGCACAGGCCATTGGCAGTATCACAGGTTGTTCCATCTGGGCATGCGCTGCAAACTGGCCCTTTCTTGTACATGGATGTACCAATAATGTTTCCACTGTAAGGGAACGAGTAAAATAGCGAGAACAATGGTCACGGAGAGCTAACGATATCCACTATAGCGCAGCGCAGGACGCCTGCGGTGCTAGTAATCCAGGCTCGGTATCCAAATTTTATAGTGAACCTTGTCATGCCTGGTTACGTCTAGTTGACAAGACATTATGGGCATATGATGTGGTACAATCAGCGTCTGCCGAAATTTATCGCTACGAACTGACCGCGTTTCTCAGAAAGACCATCAATTCTTGGCTAACAAGCCTATGCGGCTGCCAAGTGAAATCACCACATAAAATGGTAAGTTATGGTGAGAAGAATCATTCTATTCATAGTTGATTCCGAGAGTAATGATCTGTCGCTTATTTTATTTCAGAAGTTCCATCCTACGAGGACCCGCATAATCTTTTTATAATGTTCTTGTAAAACAATCTGCCAAACATTTTGTTCGCATTTCTGAAAGTGGTCCATGCTATTATTAGGATTGCCGCATTTTATTTTCGAAGACCAAAGAATAGCACGACAACTTATACCCTCAACTCAGCAATAGACACTTTGGACTAACTGCATACGTTATACTTTAAAGGAATAAGAGAAAGCTGTCACCAGTAATAACGATGGGCTTCATTAGCAAACCCAATGGAACGGCATACGGACATGCGAATCAAAACAAGGTTTCCATTCCGTTTTTGATGTATGTCACCTAGCTATTAATCACACAAATAAATGCCCTCAGGAAGTAATAACGTGCGTGCTCTTCAACAGTTTCGGCCACCTCCTAATTGCAATTCAAAAATTGTATTGGAGATTCTCACCACATAAATGGCTGGTAAAAATAACGCATACTTAAGTCAGGTATTCATCAATAAAATAAAATGAGATTTTCACAAAAATGATGATTTGAAAATGATACAGTGCTCAACAAGCCAACAATTTTATTCAACAAGCCTGGAACTAGTGTGTAGTTTCAGCATGGAGTATTAGCTGTTTGCGGAGACTCATACGCAAAAAGTCGCACTGGACCAACAATAAGTGTGTTCTAGACGCCCACAGTTAAGTACTGTGGCTCTGCTTTGCACAGAAAAAAACAAAAACACCTTCTTTCGAGTGGTTACGACTATTGCATGGTCTAGCATTGTCACAACGACGTATCTAATAACCAGAGACAAAACAGCTTAAAATATAGTTGCTTTTAATAGGATCATTTTCATAGAAGCAATACGCAACACTTTATTTTATTGCACAAAACTACTAATACTAAGGGCGAATACGGCTGGAAACGCGCTCCTTCAGCGCCATAATATTTTAACTATCTATGAAAGCCGTGAAAAGCAGGCTTAATTGAAACTGCAAACATTGGCCTGTGATCGTAACTGGCTAAGTTTTCTATCCTGTCCTGCGCATGCTCATTTGGGGCCCGCTATTTTATATTGTACGAGAGGACCGCGCGTCCGTTTAACGTATTTCAAAAGCAGCTTTATCCGGATATGTAAAGCCATTGCAGCGAAGGTTACAATGAAAAGTGTAGGTTCTCATAAAATACATTTTTAACGGAAGTGCAAGCATGAATATTAAGCAGCATGACAACTTGATTTCGTCTAATTCATGAAATGTACTCTTTGTGATGTTTACTTAAGGCGCGAAACGAGATTGAGCTAATTGCTTGTCGAGCGGAGCTCGGCAAGTTTATTGCGTTAAGAATTATACACACACTCGGGCTGCCTTTTAGAGTCACCGCTGTCACTGCGCTGTCCTGTGTGCAATGGTTTAAGTGCAGTCGACAGTTCTAGCAATTACAGATGCGAGCAGAAGAATAAGAAATTAACAGTAGAATGCTGCACTTACAACTGTCCCCTCGACCCGGCGCCTGGGCTTTCTGTGAGCATGACAGTGTTAAGAATAGGAATGGCGCTTGATTCGGCTATCATTTAGGCTACGCGGCGCAGCTCCTAACGGCTTGCTGGAAGTCATGTAGTCTTCCCAGGGTCCAAGGGCGTGCAGGAGTAGAGAAGGTTCATGGGTTGCGCTGTGTTACTGCGCACCGTTGGAGGTCACGTTAGATTCGGGATTTCTGAGGCGCCACAAGGTTTACATAGTGTGAAGAGCATCTGGCGCTCTGCCGGCGCTCCCCACCATGGAAGCTTTGTGAGTGGCAAGTGCTGGAGGTGATCACGTGAGCTCAGTTGCGTGCCTTCTTGAGTGTGCAGCACCACTCTTGTAAAACTAGCAAACGAATCTGTACTGCTTTTATACGCCCCTAAAAATACAAGCCATACCTGCTGTAATGATTCCATACTTTGATATTGCTGATAGTGCTTCGACTTTCGGCGAAAGAGCATCTTGTGCTAGTGAATCGCTTGCAGAGCAAATAACAAAGCAAATGCGCTATTTCAAAACTGTTGAATATACTCAAAACTATCGCCGTCCTTGGGTACGAGTTAACTGATGTGTTCGCAGAGAGCAAATGGTGGTTGTAAAAGAGCAGGTATTGCAAGTGCTCTTTGAAATAATCCTGTAGTCAAAAGGACCTTCATGTGCTTCGAACTTCCATCACGCTTGACAAGGAGATTCATGCTGCAATATTTCTCTCTTGGCATGGACTTCAGTTACCAGAGTAATTTAACTTGACCTGCTGATTAGTGGCCTGACCTACGTTACCTGCTGTGTATTTTCAATAATCCACAGTATAAAATATATACAGACTCAAAAACGAATAATTTTTTTATCATCGACAACGCGAAGTATGGCACGCTGATAGCTGGTGAAATACAATCCCCAGTAAGCCTTAGAACTATTCCGTGCGGTTTTTGTCGTAATGAACATCTCAGGTCCGAGTTCGAAAATATCTCTTCGGAGAGCAAAAGAAGTGTGAGTTACATTCGTTTGTGACACTTCCCGGTAGTGAACTGAAAGAGATCAGCTTTGTTCGTCATCTCACCTACCCGGAATTAGCACTTTCTTCTACTAAAGCAACCCGTACAATTTTACTGGTGTATTCATTAGCTTTCTAAAATCTACATTGGGCTACTCAAGTATTACGCCACACGTAATCTTGGGGAAATAACAAGACGACGTCAATGCTATCACTAATAACGAGAAGCCGGGCGCAAGAAGAAGACGCATGATGACAAAGCAGACACGGTGATCATTTGCACTACGTGTAGCAGAACAAAAACACCACGTATCCACGAAGTGAATGATGATGAGTAGGAGAAGCACCAGGGGATCATTCGGTTAACCGTGAACCCCCCGACGCCGGCAAGCGGTCCCAGAGGCGGCGAGAGCGCAGGAAGTGGCGGCAAAACGCCGGAAGCGTTCTCTACGAGAAGTTGGTGGCGCCGATGCTCGGTTGAAGCGCGAGCTTGGCGAGCCCTCAGCTCCGGGTCCGCTTGCCGGCGTTGCCGTTTTGCTGCAGCTTCCCGCGCCCTAGACTCCGGGTCCGCTTGTTGCCTGCGTCGCCGTGCTGCAGCAGCTTTGCAAGCCCTCGACTCCGCTTGCAGTTGAGCCGCCTCTTTCTCGCCTTTTAATCCATAGCGGGCGCGCCGTTATCAGAAGCGACCGTTATCATCCATGGCTGAAGAGAGAAAGCGCGCGCCCGGAACGAACGCCCTTGTGCACCGCAGCGCCCCTAGCGGACTCCATGCAAATCACAGCTACGGACGACGACGACGAGGGGGGGGGGGGACAAGGCTCGGCCCTAAGGTGCTTCGCCCCTAATACTTAATTGAGGACCGCTTCCACATCTGGGAAGGCGATTGTGCTGGAACACAAAGAGGTGTGGATGTCAGCTCTATCCAGCTAGTACACAGTTATTGAGCGGAAATTAGCCCAACACCCCCTAGACATTTTAATGCCTCCATATTGCTTCCATAAAAGCTTATTACGCTAACATTAGTTATGTGAGGACATATTTCTTCGTATGTCCGTGCGTTTCTTTCCTATGTAAATACGTGTTTACATGTGATTGGGAAACAACAACGTAACAGGAACCAAGTCTGTTACATGTGTGCATATTTTTTTTGTCTTGAAGGTAGATTGTTAATAAGTGATTGTGAACCAATAAATAATGAAAATGGTTAAATAGCGCAATCGAACCACACTGCACGGAAAGAATACATTGACAACAGGAGCACTAACATACGGGGAGAGCGCATAGTTGGTTTTTTTTTCTAGTTAGTGTCAGTCGTAGGTTAGCATCTGTTGTTCGTGTTTCTTTCCGTACTGTGGTTTCGCGCTAGTTTAATCATTACTAAC